>NC_045436.1:62447417-62502258 GCF_002776525.5 Piliocolobus tephrosceles
TCCTTTCCTTTCCTTTCCTTTCCTTTCCTTTCCTTTCCTTTCCTTTCTTTTCTTTCCTTTCCTTTTTCTTCTTTCTCTCTCTGTATCCCCTCCCTCCTTCCCTCCTCTGTCTTTCTCTCTCTCTCTCTCTTTCTCTCTCTCTTTCTTTTGAGACAGGGTCTAGTTTTGTCACCCAGGCTGAAGTGCAGTGATTGCAGTGATGATTATAGCTCACTGCAGGCTCAAACTCCTGGACTCAAATGATCCGCCAGTCTCAGCCACCTGAGTAGCTACAGGCACATGTCACCATATCCAGCTTATTTTTACATATTTTGTAGATATGAGGTCTAACTATGTTTCCCAGGCTTGTCTCAAACTCCTGGGTTCAAACAATCCTCCTGCCTCAGCCCCTCAAAGTGCTGAGATTATAGGAGTAAGCCACCATGCCTGGCTGACTTTGTGATTTCTATACTCCATTAGGGCTAATAAATGTAACTGATTAATAATTAAGACCAACTAATTTTGGCCAGTATACATATATTATTCATATACTTACAAAGATGAATACTACATCATTCATACCTCTGAATTTATAACCTAATAACAGAGAGCTGACTGACCAATTTGAAAAAAAATATGAATTAACTGTATTCATGTTGATCTTTAAAAAGACCCTAAGTAAAATGAAGAAAACTACTTAACTATCTTCACATAATAATCTTTTACTTCTTTTAGCTTTGTTTCCAAGTTCTGTGGTTTGTAACATGCTTTGTGGAGGAGGCTTACCAAATGTTTTGTAGTATCTTCGTTCTCTCCATTTGTTCAAACAACTGAAAATTCCTTTGTGTTTGTAGGATAAGTGATTTTTAATTCTTGGGCTTAATCTTATTGCAAGTGTGTGGATAAATTTAAAATATTTTGTTTTGGTTTCTCATGTTGTCTTCAGCTACTGTAGTTATCTAGTGACAATGTCTCCTGTTCTTGACTGGTTATTGGCATGACTTGTAACTGACATAACAGTTAATAACAGTGGTATTGATGATATGAAATTTTTTTTTTATTGACTGGAGCCTTAATCTATGATCTTTGGGATTGGAAGATGCATTATATTAGGTATGTGTATTAGTGAGGAGTCACACCATTGGTTGTAAGTGTTACCATCTCCTGCTCTTGGACTACTCTTATATATTTTTCTATTGAATTTTTAAGGAAGAATATGATTAGAATTTATATATAATTTTAAATATGCAATTGTTCTTGTAATATATTCTCTAAACCTCTACAAATAGTCTTGGTTATCTTGCTAACTGGTAGGAAATATCAGGAATATAGGAAATCATGTAGTGATAATTGGTGAAGTATTAAGAGATGACCAGCATAAAGATCAGCAGGAGTTGGAAAACTACAGCCTTTGAGCCAAATCTGGCTCACCATCAATTTTTGTAAATATAGTTTTATTGTAACACAGCCACATTCATTTGTTTATCTATTCCTATGGCTTATTTGTGTTATGAGGGCAGAGTTGAGTTGTTTCAACAAAGACCATATATCATGTAAAGCCTAAAATCGTTACTGACTGGTCCTTGCAGAGAGTTAGCTGATCCCTGGTCTTGAGATTGCTCAGTAAATCACTGTGTAATTTCCCAATGCAATGGTAAAGGCAGAGTTTATTTTTTTTTCTCTTACCACACCTGACCACTTAACTATCTTGAGTAAACTAGGACGTAAGAAAATCTCCCAAAGTGGTTTACAAAGTCACTTATTTCATTTAAATGAATATATTTGATTTAATTAAAAAACGTTTTTTAGTGACAGAGTCTTGCTGTGTTGCCCAGGCCAGAAAATAGTGACACAGTCATAGCTTACTACAGCCTCAAACTCCTGGACTCAAGTGATCCTCCTGTCTCAGCCACCTGAGTAGCTATAGGATTACAGGTGTGTGCCACCACTCCTGGCTAACTAAAGAACAAAACTTGTTTTTAGAGATGGTATTTCACTATATTGCCCAGCTGATCTTGAACTCCTGGCCTCAAGTGTTCTTCCCAACTTAACCTCCCAAAGCACTGAGATTGTAGGTGCGAGGCACCATATCTGGCCCTACATGAACATATATTAAACTCATTATGGCCTGCTGTGAAAAGATGGCCATCTCTTGATTGATTTGGTATTTTGATACTCTTAGTAGGTAATGATATAATGATGTAATTAAATCATTCATTTTAATGACTTCCCCAGGAATGGAAGTAAAATCAGTAGAGCACCTCCTATGATTAGTCTCTATGCTAGTTTCCTGCATCCAGGTGGCAGCTTAATTCCAGAAAGTAGTATATTAATAACCTAGAGAATAATGTTGCCCATGCTCCAAAAGAAACATTCAGCTTCTCATATACTGTCTTACCCAAATCTCATTTTACTGATAGGAACATTAAGTTCATTATGGCTAAATTGCTTGATTAAAACTAGAAATTGTTAGGCTGTGTATGTAATTCCAACACTTCGGGAGACTGAGGTGGGTGGATCACAAGATCAGGAGTTCGAGACCATCCTGGTCAACATGGTGAAACCCTGTCTCTACTAAAAATACAAAAAGTAGCCACACATGGTGGCTGGGGCCTGTAGCCCCAGCTACTTGGGAGGCTGAGAGAGAAGAATCCCTTGAACCTGGAAGGCGGAGGTTGCGGTGAGCTAAGATTGTGCCACTGCACTCCAACTTAGGCCACAGATTGAGACTCCATCTCAAAAAAAAAGTAAAAAAACTAGAAATTGTTGTAAGGGGTAAAGCTGGCATTTGATTGTACGTCTTCAGGGTTCCAAAGCCATTGCTTCTTACACAAAACTCTACTGCCTAGTGTACTATATCGAGACTCAGTGACTTCAGAAACATCTGCTTGAGAGTTGTGGACTTTTTTTTTTCCAAAATACCACCAGGATCTTTCTCAAAAGTTATCAACTACTTGCAGAATCTTATTAACTAAGCAGGTATAAAGGAATTAAGTAGGTCTGATGCAATCCCATCTGTATAAGGGGAAAGTGAGATACTAAAATCATATGCATTTCAAAAAAGCAATAGTTTTACAGAAAAAGGCTGCTTGGAGCTAAAAACAATCTCAACTGCGTCTGCCATGCATCCTATTTCTTTAGCAAAAGTGGGAAAATGTTCATTTCTCTCCTAAGTTCTTCTGTCTAGGCCACTCTTTCTTATAAAGCTAATAATATACAATGACAAAGGTAGTAGTAGATAATAACGTGAAAACAAGGTATGATATTAGTAAGCTAGAAGAACAGTCGAGAAGTTTTCGAGTTTATTATAGGCCCTATTGTAATGCTGAATAGACTCCTTAGCCTGCCATATCCTTTGATGTTGGTTCTTTTGGGTTCCTTACAATGGCCAACTCCTGCTAAACTGTTGTTCCTTGAAACTAACTTCATTTGTAAAAATATTGACAGCCACACAAGAACCTCAGATTTGTAATGATATTTGGAATATTTTAGTTATTTTGGTACAAGTCATTGGATCTGTTTAACTGAAAATGAAATAAACTTCTCTAAGAATAGTGAAATTTTCAGGGATGACATTTCTGTGGAGTGTCTCTTTTGTCATCTTTTTCCTTATATAGCTTTATATAGCTTTAACTTGGCTCACTGATTTATACCCAGAGGCAATTATAAACTGTTTTATAAATATTTGAATGGAATTTAATTTGCATATATCTACAGCTTGAGTATTGAAATGGATAAATCTATTGAATTATGATCTGAAACTATTTTAAGTTCTATTTTTGAATATAGATGTCAAATAATCATGACCACAAGAAATACAATTATTAATTTATTTTTTATGGTAATATAAAGCATATTAGATGAAAAGAAATAAAACATTGAGGAACAGATGCTTTGTTTACTGATTTATATAGGTATAACCAATTCTAACCTATTTATGGGTTCAGTGAAATCCAGTAGCTATAATGTGAGAAAAATAAGAGAATTGATTGTTTTGGCTCAACTCTTTAGGTAGTACTAAGTATAAGATTGCATCGGGGGGTACAAACTGTAGAGAATGTGGATAAACAGAGTTGAAAAAATATGTATTCCACATATTCTACATGTAAAATTGTAACCATATCATAACAGAAAACCTATGTGGTAATATTAGCTTGATTTGAATTACTGAATATGCATATAAGCTCTTTCTTCCAAAATTTTAAATAACAGCATGCAATTGTAAAGGTTATTTTAGGAGTGTAGAGTACACTGCAAACCAACCTAATGATTAAATAGTATCAAAACATAAGGAACAATTTTAATTAGAAGACTAGTAGAAAATAATGTTATACAAAATTGGACCTTAAATGGATGTTAGGGAAAAAATTAATTAATAATTTAGCTAAAATAAAGTACTTTTTCTAAATGTAGGAATCATGATAGTCTTATCTGAATATGATTAGCCTATTAGGAAAACACCGTGATGTCATTAAGAAAATTAATATATTCCAGGTGCATAATTCTACTGGCACAATGCTATTGTGGAATGTGTTTATTCATCTGAAACCAAGAGAAATATAATTTAACTCAGATGTGCAAGATAAAGTTCTGTTCAAAACTGCTAGTGGTGTTTTCACCTACTAGCACCAAGAAACAAAACCTGAGCTTTTAACAATGTGTTTTAGCAAATCACAAATCTATTTTGCAGAAGCAGTGTTTTCAACTCCAAATTCCATCAAAGTAGTGAATGAGGACTAGAATATATTTTGGGATGTTAATTTGACTTTTTTTGCAGGGGAATAAACATATTTCAAGTTTATAAAATGAGTTAATGAACTTAGGTTCATATTTTACATATTATTTATTAGTAATACATTTTTTGGAGTGCTTGCTATATGTCATGCTCTGTCTTAGTATATACTGATATGTAAATACCTACCAAATTACAATACCTTATATGTTGCATTTGCTTGGAAAAATAAAAATTTTGCTTGTGAAGTAAAACTAAAAATTAAAAACAGTTTTAGCCTCCCAATTATTTGGTTAAGTTTTATTTAATTCATAAATCAGTTATTTGAAGTATTTTGGAAGAGACCCAAATATTGTAATTTGAAGTGTACTAATTTTTTTAAAAAATAGACGAAACAGTATTGTTATTCTTAAAATAGCAATAGCATAAAATTAAGAAGATGTATATCTTGCTTTAAGCTGAAATTGTTCATGAGGACCTCAAAATAGTTTCAGCCTTTTAAGTCTTTTCAATTTAACAACTGAATTAATGTTTTTTTCATTCAAAATGCTTTTTAAGATTCTCTTTTATCTTATTTTCTCAATTTCTCACAATAAAGAAGAATTGACATTAACAAAAGAATTCTGTGTTTCTAATTGTATAGTAAAGTAACATTTTTCTATAGCACAAATTTTCCCCTAGTAAAGTATTCATGGGAGTGCTAGGTTTGAATATGCCTGATATTTTACTGTATGTACTGTTTGCTAAATCAAGCCTATTTTTAATTATTTTAAGTTACTTTTATCTGTTTTGGTCTAACAGTGATTGGCAATTGGAAAGAAAAGAAAAAAAATCCAGCTGGAATGCAGTTTTCACTAGATTCAGTTGGGAAAAGTTTCCCTTTTGACAACATAGGTGCCTTTTAAATTAGTATCTTTGCATCACAAGGTATTGATACATCATAATGAAGCCTAAATAATGATTCAGAACTATAGTCTGGGATACTTCCAAACTTCTCTCATCTTAAAATTCACGATTAAATCTATGAAATCGTGTTTCTATTTCTCCTTGCATTTTCAGGGTAAAATAAATATTCTACTAAATGTCAGCCAAACCTTGATATTCAAATCCATCTCCCCCTTCTATTTCTTAAATAATAAAGAAGGTGAATGTGAGTTAGTCCCTACTATGGTTTCAATGTCCCCTCCAAAATGTTGAAATTAATGTAATCGTGTCAGTATTGTCAACCTCAATAACAAACATAGAGGGAGACCCTATAAAAGAAAATGATGTTTATTTAGGAATAAACATTGCAGAGGGAATACATATGTCATAATAAACTATGTGCATATTCAGGGAGGTAAAAGGAAGATAAAAATTTTAAAGAAAACATGGAGAGAATTGCATAATTGTTTTGAGATAATTATCCTTGGCTACAAGCATCAATAACAAGGGTAGTGCCAGCTTGAATTTGCTCAGGCAGTTGCTGGGCAGATGTCCTCATAGAAGTATTTTTGTGTATGTGCAAGGTTTTGATGGCCTTTGTGCAGGGTTATATTTTTGCAGTCTTTAGTGGTAGTTCTTGTTATCAGGCATTCATGCATGAGAACCCTTCCTTTAGACCTCTCCTAGCTCTATTTGTCAGAGTTTTGAACATAAGTGACTCCATTTTGATTTTGACAATTTGCACATTTCCCTCTTTTGATTAAGATCTTCTTTGAAAGCAATGCTGATCAATTATCTCTTACCGAAGTTTCTATTGTCCCTTTATGTCAGGATATATCTGTCCTAGTCTTGTGTGGTCTCACATTGGAGGGAAGTGATTGGTGACTAAGAGTCATTATCAAAAACACTTTTAGCCACATTTGAAGGACAAGGGAGGGTTGAAGGAAGTGACTTTCAGGCTAGGTCTACTTGGAGTTTATTTTTAAGTTTAATCTGTTTGTTTCATAGGCTTTGTCCTTAATTTTAAAATGTTGAGGGAGTAATTTTTTTTGGGGAATTGTATTTTTGTACAAATTTAAGAAGTAACAGGTATAAAGTTTTAAAAGGAAAATATAAAGTAAAATAATAATCTCAGTTTGTATAATAGTTTTGAGCCATGACCCTAGGCTTGCAGGCAACTAATCCAATAATTTAAATGACCTTGGGGAATTAGGTGAGACTTACTATAAACATATGGCCTTTACAAAAAAAGTTGTATATACGGGTCTCATCTTTCCCAGAGGAATTTAGCCAGGTCTAGTACATAGTATTAGCAATAGTACAGACATTTTCTTATTTAACTAATTAGAAATTTTACTAATAAGTAAGTGTATCATCTAGCATCCAATGACTGGGTTGAGTTAAAGGATTCGATCCAATTGTGTTAAATATGTTTTCATTCTTAGGTGGACTAAAGGATCACTTAGGTTAGGTTTTGTCAAATTACCAGCAGAAACTACTGATTATAAAATTTCAGTGATATTATTATATTGTTAAGTTAAAAAGGAAACTTTGAACCCAGGCATTCTATGTACATATTTAAATATAATATTTTAGCTGAAGCCTTCATAATATAACCAATAGTTTAAATTGTATATTGTTATAAAGAGAGCAGATTATTATTAAATTTATACAAATAACCATATTGTTATAAAAATGGGAATACACATGAATAATTTTTGAATTTTGGCGATACTAAGTAGGGAGAAAAAGTGTTTTTATCTTTGTTTACAAAAGTATACTTTACCAAATTATTGTAAACTACAGACATTTTAAGAGAGAAAAATATTTTTAAATCTGGGAAACAAAATATTTAAGTAAAGAACTAACAATGTTTTAAATAAGAGTCATGAAAACATACTTAATCTGTCATTTAATCTCAAGTAATTACCTTTTGTTTTGTTTGATCTTGGTAAAACTAATAATTGAGATCAACAAAACAAAATTAACATTAGGGCTTGTTTACTCAAATTGTATTTTTTAAATCATTAGTTAATAAATAGTCTGAAAATCTTTTGAATTATATATACATGTATGTGTATAAATTTTGAAGCTTCAGTTGAAATAGAATTTGAATATCTTTGTTTAAAAGCCTCCACACCTATTTTGAAAAATACAAAGCTAAAAAAGTTTATTGTTTTTGTTTTTTAATTATTTATTTTATTTATTTTTTATTTTTTGAGACAGAATTTCGCTCTTATTGCCCAGGCTGGGGTGCAATGGTGCGATCTTGGCTCACTGCTACCTACGCTTCCCGGCTTTAAGCGATTCTCCTGCCTCAGCCTCCCAAGTAGCTGAGATTACAGGCATGCATCACCACACCCGGCTAATTTTGTACTTTTTATGGAGATGTGGTTTATTCTTGTTGGTCAGGCTGGTCTCGAACTCCCAACCTCAGATGATCTGTCCACCTCGCCCTCCCACAAAGCTTTTTTGTTTTGACTTTTTTTAAAGGAAATATAGAATAAAGACTGAGAGCTAAGAAAACTGAGGGCACAAATGCAAGTAGATTAAAATAAGAAGTCTTTTATTCATTTATGTTGACTCCAATGACCAGAGTATTAATGTTGAACCCAGGGAAGTCACTGAAGATGTCAAGTGGCATTTTATGAGATAAATCTGCTTAACTATTAAAGCAGTCATTTTTAAGTGGTTGAATTCTTGGACCATAACTGAATTAACAAAAACACACTAGAAATTTCAATTCAAAATTAAGTCATTACTACCATTTTTTTCTATTTTGCTAAAAGAGTTAATAAGCAAATATAAATGAAAAGGTAAGGAAAATGATTTAACTCTTAAGTGGAAAAAAGACAGAATATTATGATTCTTATTTACTAAAGCAATTCCTTCAGAGGAACTTTCTTGAATGGCTTCCATTTATAAATGCACTTTTGTATCTAATACAATAGAATTTTATAAATAACGTTGTAAATAATATTTTTGTGATTCTAAATTTTTAGTTATTTAATCAGTTTAGCTTTTACTTTTTTTTTTTTTTTTTCCTCCGAGACGGAGTCTTGCTCTGTTACCCAAGCTGGAGTGCAGTGGCATGATCTCGGTTCACTGCAACCTCCGCCTCCCAAGTTTAAGCAATTCACCCATCTTAGCCTCTGGAGTATCTGGGATTACAGGCCATGACACCACGCCAGCTAATTTTTTTTTTTTTTTTTTGTATTTTTGTAGAGACAAGGTTTCACTATGTTGGCCAGGCTGGTCTTGAACTCCTCACCTCTTGATCCACCTGCCTCGGCCTCCCAGTGAGCTGGGATTACAGGCGTGAGCCACTGAGCCTGGTCAGTTTAGCTTTTTCTTACATTTTATTTATTTTATTTTCTTCCTTTTGCAACTCAATATTCTATGATTTCTAAACAGCATATTAAACAGGAGTCTTTTACCAGTACGTTCTTATATTTTCATTCTAAAGAAGAGACTTCATTCTTAAAATTTCCCAATGTCCTGATCCTAAAGAAATTATAAAACTGATGAGTTATTCATTACCTGGAAAGAGATATGCTTTCTAGACTTGTCGTCCAAAATGGGGCAACACCATGTCCTACTGTTTGGAAAAATTGGTAGTTTAAGTGAATTGACATATATTTTTTTCTGTTTTTTTGGTACACTCTCAGATGTTTTTGAAAAAGAGAAACTAGCTGGGCCTGGTGGCTCACGCCTGTAAGCCCAACCCTCTGGGAGTTCGAGGTGGGTGGATCACATGGTCAGGAGTTCGAGACCAGCTTGGACAACATGGTGAAACCGCATCTCTACTAAAAATGCAAATATTAGCAAGACATGGTAGTGCACACCTATAATCCCAGGTACTTAGGAGGTTGAGGCAGGAGAATCGCTTGAACCTGGGAGGCAGAGATTGCAGCGAGCCGAGATCGTGCCATTGCACTCCAGCCTGGGCTACATAGAGACTCTGTCTCAAAAAAAAAAAAAAAAAAAAAAAAGAAAAAGAAAAAGAGAAACCTTATTATTGGAATGGTTTACAGAGGATACAAATAAGAAATAGAAGATAATGTTTTAATATAAAGCTACAACTTATATAGAGTTAGAGACCTAAACTTATTTTTTCCTATTAAGATACATCAACTTCTATATTTTGTTCTATTTATAATACTAGCTAGATTATATTCCATCCAAAAATACCCAGCTAATTTTTATATTTTTAGTAGAGATGGAGTTTCATGATGTTGGCCAGGCTGGTCTCAAACTCCTGACCTCAAGTGATAACACCCACCTCAGTCTCCCAAAGTGCTGAGATTATAGGCATGAGCCACCACGTCCAACCATGAGTCCTGTTAAAATAAATTCTTATATTTCCTATGATTTATTTAAAATATATCATTGAATAATACAAATAACTCCAATGAATTCAGTTTGTTTTCGGAACTAATGACTATTAACATCATTGCCAAATGAAGAAACTGAGGCTCAAAGGAGCCACATGATTTTTTTGATCAACCAGCATAAAGTTTGTTTATTGCAGAGCAGAAACAAAATGGGAGTTTGAATATTTTTACTATTGTGTTCTCACATCAAACTAGACTATAGGATTTTAATATATGTATACTTTGACCTCCAAAGATGCCTGTATCTCAATTCTGGGAACCTTTGAATATATTAGGTGACATGGCAAAGGTAAATTAAGGTAGCAAATGAAATTAAGGTTGCTAATCAATTGAACTTAAAATAGGGAGAGTATTCTGGTTTACCTAGGTGTACCCAATATAATTACAAGCCTTTCCTTAAATGTTGTAAGAGGAAGCAGAAGAGTCAAGTGGGTGATATCACTTGAGTCAGAGTGATTAATTGCATGTGAGGACTCCACTGGCCATTGCTGGCTTTGAATTTGGACAAACAGGGCAATGAGCCAAGAAATGCAGTGGCCCTCCAAAAGCAGGAGAAGTCAAGAAAACAGACACTCCCCAGAGCCTCAGGAAGAATGCAGTCCTGCCTACACTTGATGTTAGCCCAGAGAGGCCTATTTCAGACCTCTGACCTCCAGCAGTGTAAGATACTAAATCTGTGCTGCTTTAGGGCACTACGTTTATGGCAATTTGTTATAGCAGCAAGAGGAAACTAATACAAGTTAGAAACAGAGATATAACATTTTAAATTGTAAGTGGAAGTGATTGATTTTTATATTTCAGGAATAAAGGACCTTGGTAAAGAAAAGCTAAGAATATAAAGGACATATGTAGACTCTTTCCTTTGGGATTCACCAATGAGTTTGTTTTCTCTCTCAGAAGTTCTTTCAGATCAGTGTACATCATCCACAGGGAAGATCTGTATCCACAATTGGAGATCAGCACCATTTTTGTGCAATCTCCTTGAAGATTCCTGTAGAAGTAGCGTGGTGTGATTTGTTAAATAAATATTAAGGTTTCCACTCTATTTCTGTCAGCTCATGGTTTTGCCTTAAGGACTTTATTTCTTTTTCTTTTTAATCTGTGAAATGGGAGTAAGGCTGCTAATGCCCTAGATAAGACTGGGATTTTTCTCTTTGAAGACTTAATGTGGTAGAAGCATTCTTTTTCATGTTTATTTTCTACAACTAAAGAGGGCTAGTCTAAAAGAAATTCCTGATGCTTTGATCTTGTTCATTGACAAACTGGTTTTCAAGGCCTATATTGTTTTCTTTTTCTTTGTTTTTGTTCATGAAATTAAATTTGCTTTACTTGGAATTATTTTGGTTCACTGCTATTTTCACGACAGCTAAAGAACTGTGGTTGTGACCTCCCAATTTCACTGTGGCTTTAATAGCTTCCATTCTTTGTTTCCTGGGTCCGTCTCAGCAGTAATGCTGAAAGCAGTTTTAAGACCAGGCAGATTTGATTTCTTGGAAGGATTCCTGGGAACATAGTCACATGAACTTTACCAAAGTCTGTATCTGATAAACAAGGATCTTATTCAGACACAGGCAAGAGGGTGAGTAAGCTGGCACAGCTGGAAAACAGGCCAGCATCGTACAATATGGTGTCTAGTTATTAGCCCTTCGCACTGGCTGATTAGTTTTCTTCCAGGAGTCATGCCAAACGTATCACTAGACTGAGGGTTAACCACCCAGTGGTGCTTAGATTTGGAGCTTTTTGTCTTTAAAGTAGTATGTCTAACTTTTAAAATTGAGCCTAAATTTCAGTCAAAGATTCCTGCCTTTCTTTGATATCTGACAGGAGAGACAAAAATCTTAAAATCGGTAGAGACTCATTACTCTCACATTAATGGTTAGATTTACAACTGATAGTAATCTCAGTAACAGTTGGCTCATGGACATATAACATTACGCATTTAAAAAATCTAAATTTGGGAGCTTGCAGTGAGCTGAGATCGTGCCACTGTACTCCAGCCTGGGCGACAGAGCGAGACTCTGTCTCAAAAAAAAAAAAAAAAATCTAAATTTGTTGATGGCTAGGAAATTATACTACTTAAATGTCAATAATTTACTTTATTTAAATGTCTTTCCAAGGTATGTTGGAGAATTTTAGTTAATGCCAATGTTGAATACTAAAGTATTTTGCCGACATTTGTCCCTGGTTCCTGGAATTTCCCTAGTTATAGGAGTGTCTTTGTTATTAATGGTGGACGCTGGGGACCACATTTGAGTTTATATTAACAAGGTGATTCATGGTGGACCCCAGGTAGTTTCATATGAGAGCTGGCATGGCTGTGCTAAGACTGACCAATCATGTGAGTAAAAGGTTTTCACCTTTCTTTTTCTTTTCTTTTTTTTTTTTTAGAGACAGGGTCTCACTCTGTCACCCAGGCTGGTATGCAGTGGCACCATTATAGTTCACTGCCATCTTGAAGTTCTGGGCTTAAGTGACCTTCATATTTCAGCCTCCTGAATAGCTAGAACTATAAGCATGCACCACCATGTCAGGCTAATATATTTATTTATTTATTTATTTATTTATTAGGACAGACAGGGTCTCGCCATGTTGCTCAGAGTGGTCTCAAACTCCCGACCTCAAGTAATCCTCCTGCCTTGACCTTCCAAATTTTTAGGATTACAGACATGAACTACAATGTCGAGCCTAAGAATTTGACTCTGAACCAAGTGCTGAAGGCCTGATATTGTTACCTCTGTGGAGTGAAGGGGAGCAGAGCTGGAGTTTGAGTTCAATCTTATGGCCAGTTATTCTATCAGTTATGCTTACATAATGGAACTTCAATAAAACTCTGGACATCTGAAGCTTGGGTCAGCTTCCTAGTTGGTGATATGCATGGTTGTACCAGTAGGATGACATCTCCTGAAGACACTGAAGCTTTACATTTGCCATCCTCCTTACCCTATGCATTACTTCCTTTGACTGGTCCTGATTTGTATCAATTAGAAGACAACTGTAATCATAAGTATAGTGTTTTCCTGAGTTCTGTGAGCCATACCAGCAAATTATTGAATCTAAAGGCTGTAGTTGGAATCTCCAGATCTATATTCAGTTGGTCAGAAATGAAGGTATCTTGGGAACCCTAACCTTGCGGCCAGTGTGTGAAGTGAGAGACTTGTGGAGGACTGTGCCATTAACCTGTAAAATTTGACTTAATTCCAAAAATTTAGTATCATAATTGCATTGTAGCTGATTAGCACTTTCATACATAGAAATCTGTATCTATCTATCTATCTATCTATCTATCTATCTATCTATCTATCTATCTATCTATATCTGAATCATAGCGCTCATTTTACTATTTTAATTGATAATTTTCATGCATATTTTTATCCTGTAACATAATATACTGAAGTAACATATTTTAAAATCATTTTCATATCAATGAATTTCAAATATTTCTTCAGTGATAAGCTATACGAAAAGGAATTATCTTAGTCTTTGGATTAAATGAAAATTGTTTGTCCTTTGATTATCATTCAAATGCTTGCTACTTTTCATTTTAATAGCAATAATTAAGCACTAAAAATGTGTCTATGCTCTTTAATTGAGACAAAATGTTCATGATGTAGGCACTAGTATTCTCTCTACTACTGATGAGGAAACTGAGACATGGAAAGTTCATATAAATTGTGACAATTAGATAAGTAGTCATTGGCAGAGCCAGTAGTAATCCCAGCATTCCTTACCCTTGTACTAAATCACTAAATATAATCCATTCATCAACTGTGATTATGTCTCAATGTGAGGCATCACAGATGATGCTGATTCTCAGACATTGTTGTAATTAGAATACAATTGGATATACTGGATTTGGTATCAATTCATTTATGAGTGATATTTATAGAGGACCTATTATGTGTCAAATACTAGGCAAACTACTGGGGATACACCTCTCAATGAATAGAATTGTTTTACTTCATGTCAGGGCAGGGGCATCTGTTATTATGGACCAACAAGGGTGAGAACATATTCCCTGGAGCAGTGCCCCAGGGGCTCTTCTCAGTTCCAGCCTCTTCCAAAACACTCACTTACTGAGAAGAACATCTGGGCTTGGCTTCTTATGCGCACTCTGTGTCTGTGGGAAAGAGGCCTCAAGAGCTAAAAAGAGAAGCTGAAAGGAGCAAAATCAATTCAATGGGACTAGAAAAATAAAATAAATGCGTAAAACTGGTAACACTTTTTTGTTGTTTACATTTTCATGTCTTATTATTTTAATCATTTTCATTATAAAAATCTATAGCTATCTAAATTTGTATTTATTTATTTTAGACAGAGTCTCGCTCTGTTGCCCAGGCTGGTTGGAGTGCAGTGGCACCATCTAGGCTCACTGCAAGCTCCGCCTCCCGGGTTCACGCCATTCTCCTGCCTCAGCCTTCTGAGTAGCTGGGACTACAGGTGCCCGCCACCACACCCAGCTCATTTTTTGTATTTTTTTTTTTTTTAAGTAGAGACAGGGTTTCACCATGTTAGCCAGGATGGTCTCGATCTCCTGACCTCGGGATCCACTTGCCTCGGCCTCCCAAACTGCTGGGATTACAGGCGTGAGCCACTGGGATTGGCCTATTTTTTTAAGAAACAGAGTCTTGTGCTGTCACCCAGGCTGGAGTGCAGTGACGTGATCTCGGCTCACTGCAACCTCCACCTCCTGGGTTCAAGCGATTCTCCTGCCTCAACTTCCTGGAGCAACTGGGCCTACAGGCATGCACAACCAAGCTGGGCTAATTTTTTGTATTTTAGTAGAGACAGGGTTTCACTATGTTGACCAGGCTGGTCTTAAACTCCTGAGCTCAGGCAATATGCCAGTCTCTGCCTCCCAAAGTGCTAGGATTACAGGCATAAGCTACCATGCCCGGCTCTAGCTAAATTTAAATGAGATTTTACCACTTTGGGAGGCCGAGGTGGGTGGATCATTTGAGGTCAGGAGTTCGAGACCAGCCTGACCAACATGGTGAAACCCTGTCTCTACTAAAAGCTATGGAAAAAAAAAAAAAAAAAGCTGAGTGTAGTGGTGTGCACCTGTAGTCCCAGCTACTCAGGAGCCTGAGGCAGGAGAATCACTTTAACTCAGGAGCTGGAGGTTGCAGTGAGCTGAGATCACACCACTGTACTCCAGCCTGGGCAATAGAGCAAGACTCTGTCTCAAAAATAAATAAATAAATAAATAAGTAAATAAATAAATAAATAAATGAAATTTAAAAAATTGGGATTTTACAATTCTGAGATTCTTACCAGAACATTTTCTTATTGAAGATTCCTAAATGTTAATTGCCTAGATAAAATTTTTCATGTCTATTTATGTTTTCTTTCACTTGCCAGTTTAAAATTACTGAGGATCCAAATTCTGTTTTTGCTCTTCTGTCACCCCAAATTCCTTTTTGAATTACTACAATCTACTAGTTTTGACTTACAAACCCACAAACATACACAAAAATACACTGAAGAGAAACTGGTTTTCAGACAAGACAAACATATCTAGTTGCCCTTGCTTCTCTACAAGAGCTTAATGTGAAATTTATGACAGAAAAACTTGAAAGTAAAAGCCATACTATATTTAAATAATTATATAATAAATTATATGTAAGAATATGGGTCAATGTTATGTACATTCTCAAATTTTGTGCTTTCATATGAGATTAGGGCTTCTTTTCAATGTGAATACAGTAGTCATATGTGTGATAGTGCTTATTATAACTATTTGACTAATGAGTTCATTTTTTAAAATAGTATATTTAGTTAGAATTTGGATAATTGCTCAGTGTTGGCATTGAGAAATTTGGCCATTAAATGGACATTTAAAATAAATCACCAATTTTATCTAATGTGTGTAAAGAATATCTGAAGATATTTTGTGATTATTAAGCTGTGATTGGCACATGTAAACTGAAGTGAATAATTAAGATAATTACCTGAATAATTTAAGAAAAGTATTTTTTTATTATATTGTCTATTTTTTTCCATCCTTTTTACCTGTTTGGCCCAATTATTCTGAATAACATTTTTATTTATTTATTATCAATTCTTATATATGTAAAAATTTTTTTTTATATCAAATGGTATTGCATTTAAGTATTAATATGAAAAGAAATGAATTAATATTATCTTAAAACTATAAATCAAATAGAAAGTTCTTTAGAAATATTGCACTTAAGCTTCCTTCTCTATATGTTCAATAGTAAAACTTTAGGAGGGGATTAAAATGTTAAAACAGAATAAGTAGGAGGCTATTAGCGTAAGTTTGTCTTTGTACTTACAGCCCTTTACATAAGCACACTAAAAGATAGTTTGGAGGCATTTTCTATAACTGATTATAAAAACAAAACAAAATAAAAATTCTTAACCAATCACAAACGTCCAGCCAGCTGACTGATCATATAACAAGGGACCTCCCATCGGTCTGTACTCAAATGAGGCAAATACCTAGCTTTTACCAGGAAAGTAATTTCTTTACTTTACTTCACTTCCATTTTCAACCTATAAAAATCTGCTGCTCATGCTGTTGGAATGCAGCTCTTCCTATTCTGACTGCTGCCTGATTCATGAATCTTTAATACTCACTGTTAAATTTATTTTGACTAAAGCTTTTCTTTTAAAAATGTAAGTTGTATTTCTTATTTCTGCTCCCTTCAACTTTCCTTTCATGTTAATAAAAACTAAGTATCTGTGTCCTGGTGGTGTGGGTGGGATGTGTTCATGGAACCTAGAAGACTTGCTCACTGCCTGGAAGTTAGTTAGCTCAGTCATTTGTGCTAGCAAAACTTATTAGAGTGTTGAAAGAAACAATTTGTTTATATTATCTTTTCCTCCTCCCTACAATTCTTGACTTTGGTCCCCTGAAAATTAAAAATCTTAGCTTTTTAAGCTGACATTGCAACCCTTTTAATACTTTAAACATTCCATGTCCATGATGTTTATATGTAGATACAAAGAAACATTCATTTTTTCCCTCATAACAAAATTATGTCTTTGTATCTTGAAATACGTCTTTCAAGAAGCAAACAGACACAAAACCCAAGGAGATATAACTACACAAAAATAACACAATTGTCTCCTAGTTACTGACCCCAAAGAAATGGGGATATACAAAATGCTTGACGAAATTTAAAATAATTGTTATAAAGGTTCTAAGTGAACTTCAGAAAATACAGAGACACAATTCAATGAAATCATGAAAACAATACGTGACAGAAACTAGAAATTTAACAGAGAGATGGAAATTATATAAAAAGCAAATAGAAATTCTGAACTGAAACATACAATGAATGAAATGAAAAGTGCATTAGCGAGCATGAACAGTAGAACTGATCAAGCAGAAGAATCTGTAAAATCAAAGACAGATTATTTGAAAGTATCTAGTCAGAGGAGAAAAAATTAAAAAATGAAAAGAAATGAAGAAAGCCAAAATTTATGGGTCGGCTTCAAAAGAGCAAATGTTTGAGTTATAGACATTTGGGAAGGAGAAGAGAAAGACAATGGAGTATTTTTATTATTACAAAAAATGGTAAAAGTCTTCCCAAATTGGAGAAAGATATACATATCCAGGTATTGCAGGCTCAAAGATCTCCAATCAGATTCAATCCAAACAAGACTATAGCAATCCAAATTATAAGCAAACTCTTAAAAATCAAAGACAAAGAGCGGATCCTGTAACTAGCAAGAGAAATCAAACAAATAGCATATAATAGAGTTCCAATATTGGCAGATTTCTCAGCAAGGACCTTATAAGAAGAGAGAGGCCAGGAGAGTGTGATGATATATTCAAAGTGCTGAAGGGAAAAAATGCTGACAATAATACTGTGTGTGGCAAAGCTATCCTTCAGAAATAGAGAGGATATAAACTCCCAGACAAACCAAAACTGAATGAATTCATCAGCACCAAATTCGCCTTACAAGGAATGCCAAGGGAGTTCTTCAAGCTTAAAAAAATGATGCTACTTGGTAACACAAAATCATGAACATACAAAACTTACTGGTCAAAGTAAGTACACGTTCGTATTGAAAATACTTTCATGTTTTAACATGGGTGTGTAAATCATTTATACCTTTATTATGATAAAATATAAAATTATTAAAATAATCATAGTTACAATAATTTTTTAAGGGACATACAATACAAAAAATGTCAATTGTGACACACAAAAAATAAAATGTGTGTGAAGAGTTTGGAGTAAAATCACAGGTTAAGTTGTTATCAGCTTAAAATAACCTATTATAATTATAAGCTGCTTTTTGTAAGTCTCATGGTAATCACAAAGCAAAATCCTATAGTAGATACACACAAGCTAAAAATTAAGGAATCATACTGCCATAGAAAGCATACCACTGGAGAAAATAATTTAGTCAAAAAGGGAGACAGCAAGAGAGGAAGAAAGGAACAAAGAATCTACAAAATAATCAGAAAACAATGAACAAATGACAGTAGCAAGTCTTTATCAATAATTATCTTGAATGTAGATGGATTAAGCTCTCCAATCAAAAGACAGAGAGTGGCTGAATGAATAAAACAAACAGACAAACAAACAACAAAAACAAGACCCAACTATATATTGCCCATGAGAGGCTCACTTCACCCATAAGGGCACAGAAAAACTGAAAATGAAAGCATGCAAAAATAGATTCCATGCAAATGGAAACCAAAAGAGAGAAGTAGTAGCTATATTTACATCAAATAAAATAGACATTAAGTCAAAAAGTGTAAAATGAGACTAAGAAGGTACAAATATAATGATAAAGGGGTCAATTCAGCAAGAAGATATAACAGTTGTAAATATATAAGCACCTCGTATTATAGCACTTAAATATATCAAGCAAATAGTAATATATATGAAGAAAGAGATAGACTGTAATACAATAGTAGTATTTGACTTCAATACTCCACTTCTAGTGATGGAGATAATTCAGACAGAAAATCAATAAGGAAACACCAGATTTAAACTATATGTTAGATCAACTGGACCTATCAGACATATTCTCCTCATGTACACACAGAATGTTCTCCAGGATAGATCATATGTTAGGCCACACAACAAGACTAAACAAATTTAAGAATATTGAAATCATATCAGGTATCTTTTTTGACCACATTGGGAAATGTGGGGATAAGTAAAAACATCTGTTTTTCTAATGTTGAAATTGGTTTCTGACAATGAAAAGGATAGAATCCTCTACATTCAACAAATTGTGGGATTAAAGAAAAGCAAAACTTTGGTGTGGTTGTTAACTCTAATTAACATCTAGGGGAAGAAGGAAGGATATGGTTGGAAAGAAACACATTGGAGGGAGAACTTTTGTGTAATGGTAATGTACTGTTTCTTGACCTAAATGGTAGTTACAAAGGTGATGAAGCTTTAGTTATTTATGACATCATATATTTAAATATTGTTTACTTTTGTCTTCATGTCTTAGTTTTTCTTAATTTAGAAAAGAAAGCAAAATTGTAATCTTAATAAAGGACATAAAACAAGAACCAGCCAAATTGAGAGATGCTGATGGTCCTGGATCAGAAGACTTAGTATCATTAAAATAGCAATCCTTTTAAATTAATTTATATATTTATAGCAATTCCATGGAGAATATCAATGGTTTCAAATACTGAACAAAACTATTGATAAACAAGAAACATTTTTCTAAGGAAAAAAATGTCTTTGAATATTCAAGAAACAAATGAGAAAGGATATTAAATGGACACTTGCCTTGCCCAATACTGAAACTTACTACCAAAACATTGTTATGAAATCAGCATGGCACAGGTACAGGAATAGAAAAGCAGATTCGTTTAACACCTATGAGTCTAGACATAAAACCAGGATGCAAAGATTGTTAAAATAATCAAAACATGGTATTACAATGTAGTAGAAAAAGAATAGTTTATTCAATAAATGTGCTGACATAGTTGGTTATCCATCTGGAAAAGACTTTAACGAAGTTAGGATTTCAGACGATTGAAATTGAATTTAACAAAATAATAAATTGTATAACTGTTACCCCAACTTATAGGAAACCATTTTAAGCAAGATAGAAAACTCTGAGGCATAAAAAATAAGTATATTTGAGAATAAAAAGTAAAAGAGTAAAAAATTTGAATTACAAGACAATAAGCAAAGTTAAAAGACAGAGTATTTTCTACAAAAAAATGAATTATCTATGACAGTCTGATAGTTAATATTTGCAATATATAAATAACTTGTAAATTGGAAAGATAAAAATCATAATTTTTAAAAAGATGCAATATGTGTATGCAATTTAGAGAAAGAAAATTCAAAGATCAAAAAAGTACAAAAATGTCATTCTTCTTCTTAATAAGAAGAGAAGTTTAATTAAACTATCAGTGTGATACTGTTTACCTTCAATCTGATTGACAAAATTTAAAAGAATGTTGACATCCCAGAATGTGGAGAAATGGGCTTCCTCATTAATTTTGGGGTACAAGTATGATTTACTGAATACTGTTTTGAGAAGTAAACTTCTCAAGATGATATAAATTACAATTACACAGGGTCTTTGTGCTCACAATCTGACTTTGGGAATCTATCTTCTAAATAAAAATAAAAGTATTAGGCTGATAATACTACATGATGAGAGTGTTCAGTGTTATTTGCAGTACATAAAAACTGGAACTAACTTAGATGTCAATAGGGAAATGCTGTAGAACTACTATAAAACAAACAATAATTTATGAATTAGACCTGTATCTTCCAACCTGGAAGGTATCTTTTTTGCCTTGTTTTATGTTATCGGAAGAGTGCAGTTTTCAGAGTTATGTGCACTTATGCTTGTATATGTTTGATCATTATCAGGTGTGAGAGGATAAAGATAGAGTGTTTTACCTGAGCATGATGAAAATTGAAGTTGGAGTGGTAGATGATTAACAACAGCAACGTAAAAGATAACTTTTTTAAATGCTTGAAATATTGATGCATGTTTCTAGATTTGAGAAGTAGTTAGATTACTGTATTTTTGCTTTTATCGGTATGTTTTAGGATCATGTAGACTTGCAACTGACTTTTTTTTAAAGACAATTTTTTGCAGCAGTTTTGGGCAAAAATAAAGTTGAGAGGAAGGTGCAGCTCTTTTCCGTATACTCCCTGTCTCTACACTTGCATAGCCTTTCCCATTATCAAAATCTGCTATCAGAACAGTACATTTGTTTCAATTAATGAAACTACATCATCATTATGACCAAAGTCCTTAATTTACATTAAGGTTCATGCTTGATGTTGTACATTCTACGGGTTTAGACAAATGTATAATGATATGTATTCATCATTATAATATTAGGTGAAGCATTTTTACTTCCCCTAAAATCATCTGTGTTCTCTTTGGTCATCTCTCCACAAATCTCTTCACTCTCCCTGGAATCATAGATCTTTTTACCTTTAGTTTTGTTGTTTTAAGGATGTCATAGAGTTGGAATTATGCGCATTCACATACCAGGAAGGTGTTCATCTCACCTCCATGGAGACAGAAACTCCTGTGCCCTGGGCTCTTCTAAATCTCACCATATATATCTCTTCCTCTGGCTACTCATCTATATCCTTTGTAATAAATCAGCAACAGTAAATAAACTGTTTTCTTGGGTTCTGTAAGCTGCTCTAGCAGATTATCAAACCTAAGGAAGGGATCAAGGGAACCTCCAATCTTTAGCCATGTTGGACAAAAATTGTGGGTTTTCTGGGATCACTTCAGGTGATTGACACTTGAAGTTGGGGACAGACTTGTGGACTGAGCCCTTAACCTGTGGAATCTGATGCTGTCTCTAGGCAGAGAGAGTCAGAATTGAGTTAAATTGTAGAACACCTAGCTGGTGTTGTAGAACTGGGCCATGTGAAAAAAAAAGTCCACACATCTGGTCATAGAAGTGTTGAGATTATAGTAGGGGAAACAGATGTTTTCCTAGTATATAGGCGTTCCTGTCAGTTAATGGGCATGGGCTAGGGACAATACATGTCCTGTAATGCAGGCCAGAAAAACTATCCATTGTTGGACACAATTATGAACAACCTCACCTTGCTGGATATACTTTTTTTTGGAGTCTTGCTCTGTCACCCAGGCTAGAGTGCAGTGGCATGATCTTGGCTCACTGCAACCTCCACCTCCTGGGTTCAGGCAATTCTCTGCCTCAGCCTCCCGAGTAGCTGGTATTACAGACACCCACCACTATCCACAGCTAATTTTTATATTTTTAATAAAGACAGGGTTTCACGATCTTGGCCAGGCTGGTCTTGAACTCCTGACCTCGTGATCCACCCACTTCGGCCTCCCAAAGTTCTGGGATTTCAGGTGTGAGCCACTGCGCCCAGCCTGGATATTCTTATAGATGAAATATTTGTTTATAGTTACCCAAACCTATAGCTAACCTCCATTTTACAAACAGAGCACAAAATATTGCTTGCACTGACTTAATAAATGCTTGATTTTCTGAGAATGTGGCCATTTTGTGATTCAAAGAAAAGGTGTGTTTTCTGTTCAGAATCTTCTAAAAATTGTTCCCCATGTTGGAAGTCACATCATCATTTGATATTGAATTCTTGCATCGTTTTTCTGTCCTTTAAAAATGTTAACACTAGATGCTTTAGGAATTCATTACATTATACTTTGACAACATGTAATCTAAGGAATCAAAGTGCAAGATTCTAAAATCAGTGAAATTCTCAATTATATTTTTAAAATGTATGATTAACCCCTTAGTTGATAGATTATTTTATGTACTGTACAATGGCTTTCATTCTGGACACAGTAGATGGCTCTTTAAAGTAAATCTTAAAAACATTTTAAAGTTTGTTAATACTTTCTGTTTATATTCAATTGATGACAAGAAAGTAAACATCATAATTGCTACTTTGGTGAAATTGCAAAAATACTTAGAAAGTTTTTGAAAATATTTGGAAAGCTGCAAGGAAATGAGACTAATTTCACTAAATGAAGGACATTTTATGACTTATGAAATATTAAGCAAGCAAACAAACTTGCTTACCAAGAATTTTCGATTTTCATATTTCTAGCAATTATGTAAGGATAGATTTAAAGATTTGGATTTGCAGGCCAGGTACAAGGGCTCACGGCTGTTATCTCAGCACTTTGAAAGGTCAAGGCAGGAAGATCACCTGAGGTCAGGAGTTGGAAACTAGCCTGGCCAACATGGTGAAACCCCGTCTCTACCAAAAATTTGAAAATTAGCCAGTTGTGGTGGTGGGCGTCTGTAATCCCAGCTACTTGGGAAGCTGAAACACAAAAATCTCTTGAACCCAGGATATGTAGGTTGCAGTGAGCTGAGATCGCACCACTGCACAGCCTGGGTGACAGAGTAAGACTCTGTCTTGGAAGAAAACAAAACAAAACAAAACAAAAAACAACCCAAAACAGATTTAGATTTGCAAATATATTGCTTTCACTTGCATACTCTAAAAATGTATGGTCAGGTTTACAAATCTTCACCTTAGCCTTTCCCAAATCGGTTGATAACAATTCCACCCTTCCAGTTGCTCAAGCCAATAACTTTGGAGTCATTCTTGACACCTCTTTTTCTTTCAAATCTTATGATTGATACTTCAGGAAATCTTATCAGCTCTATGACTAGAATATGACCACTTCTCATCACCTCCACCACCACTGCTGTTTTGGTTTGTTTAGATTTTTGCAATAGACTTCTACTAGGTTGGTGCAAAAGTAATTGTGTTTTTTGCCATTAAAATGAGTTTTGCCATTAAAAGTAATTACTGGATAATAACTGTCATCCCTTCTTTTATCTTGTTGCCTTGTTGACTTTCTCTATTCTTAATGTAGCAGTCAAAATTACCCTGTGGTAAGTCATGTAAATCAGATCTACCTCTCTTCTGTGCAAAGCTTTGCAATGGCTTTTAATTTCACGCAAAGAAAAATTCAAATTTCACTCAAAGAAAAATCCAAAAATCCACTTGACCTTATGTAATCTGGGCCCTCGTGTTAATTCTCTCACCTTCCATCCTATGCCCTCCTCTTGCTCACTCCAGTGCAGCCATACTAGCCTTTCTGCTGTTTCTCTAACAGACCTGATAGTCTCTTACCTTAGTGCTTTTTCTCTAACTATTCATTTTGATTGGGAAAAAAAATCTTCCTTCATATACAGCTTCAACTTGTCCCTCATCTTCATCAAGCCTTTGTTCAATAACCTATTCAGACCACCTTATTTATTACAACTATCTTCCTTTCTGAATTACTTTTATAGTTTTATTTTTTTCCACATATTTATTGTCTTAAGAAACATATAATCATTTATTGTTTATTATTTGCTTTCTGTATCTGTTTCCTAGAATGTAAGTTCCACCAGGTATGGGATGTTTCCCTGTTTTGTTCATCACAGCTTCAGCAAAATAATAACTGAAAATATGTAAAAAGATATTTGAGTCTTTTAAAAAATAAGATTCAAGCAAAATATTAAGTAGAGATACTGGGATCTCATCACACTTGATAAGTAAATGTCATTTTAAAAGTATTTCATATTATTTTTATCTTGGAATATTTAATTTTTATGGTACAATACAACATTCATGTGAAAATTAGATATGGCAAAAATTTAATAATTACTTAATATTTATTTAAATAATCTATTGCTTTTTAATCTTACTCTGATACTGTCCTCAGAGGTCTAACATATACCCTTTTATTTATTGGTTCTTTTTCTAATCCATTCTCTATTAATCTATCATTTATTGGAGTAGGCATTTTCCAAGCTCTTTTTAAGTGCTAGATTATGAATATATGGGTTCAATTTCAAGGTAAGGATCTGTTTTCTGTGATTCTCAGTTGCTGCCCTTTCTCATGTTGTGTTGGTTTTTCTATTGCTGTGTAATATACTTAGTAGCTTAAAACACATTTATTGTCCCACAATTTACATGGGTGAGGAGTCCGTGTACAACTTAGCTGGGTCCTCTGCTTAGTGTCTCACAAGACAATCCAAGTGTTGGCCAGGGATACGATATTGTATGAAGCTTTGGGTTCTCTTTCAAGCCCATGCAGGTATTAGAAAATTCATTTCCCTGCAGCTCATAGAACTGATCAAGACTTGCCTCTTCAAGACCAGCAGAAGAATCTCTCTAACATCTATATTATTTTTGGAATAGCTCACCTGATTAGGTCAGTCCCACTCAGAGTAATTTTCTTCTCTACTAACTCCAACTAACTAGGGATCTCAGTTACATTTGCACAATTCTTTCTGTCATACAACATAACGGGAAAGTAATAGCCCATCACCTTTCCTATATACTACTGGTTAAAAGTAAATTACAGATATCACTCACACTTATGGAAAGGGAATTATACAAGGGTGTGGGCCATTGTAGAATGTAGAATTCTATTTACTGCACATACCACTATATAGAAAATGTTTGGAGACAAAACTCATAGATGAGGCCCAGTGACTTGCAATAATTTTATCTTTTCTTCAATCATTTTTTCTTGTCACATCACTTCTATTTCTGTTTATTTCTCTGTTATGGTGATCTGTGATCAGTGATCTTTGATATTACTACTGTAATTTTGGGGAGAAGGGGCACCACAAGCTCTGTCCATATAATATGACAACTTAATAAATGTGTGCTTCTGATTTTTCCAGCAACCAGCCATTCCTCCCATTGGGCCTGTCCATTCCCTGAGACACAGTGATACTGAAACTAGGCCAAATAATAACCCTACAAGGGCCCTTAAGTTTTCAAGTGCAAGGAAGATTTGTGCATCTTTCACTTTATTTTTTTGAGACGGAGTTTCACTCTTGTTACCCAGACTGCAGTGTAATGGCGCGATCTCAGCTCATCACAACCTCTGCTTCCTGGGTTCAAGCAATTCTCCTGCCTCAGCCTCCCTAGTAGCTGGGATTACAGGTGCCTACCACCACACCCAGCTATTTTTTTTTGTATTTTTTAGTAGAGATGGAGTTTCACCATGTTGACCAGGTTGGTCTCAAGCTCCTGACCTCAGATCTCACTTTAAATGAAAAGCTAGAAGAGACTAAGCTTAGTGAGAAAAGCATGTTGAAAGCTGAGATAGGCCAAAAACTAGGTCTCTTGTGCCAAATAGTCAAGTTGTAAATACAAAGAAAAACTACTACTCTATGAATAATAAGAACGTGAAACAATCTTACTGCTGATAGGGAGAAAGTTTTAATCTTGTGAATAAAATATCAAACCAGCCACAGCATTCCCTTAAGACAAAGCCTAATTCACGACAAGGCCTTAACTCTCTTCAATTCTATGAAGGTGAGGAAGTGATAAGAAAAATGGAAAGCTAGAGAGAGAGAGGTGTAAACCTGCTTTAAGTAAGGTTTAAAGAAACAAGTCATCTCCATAACATAAAAGTTCAAGCTGAAGCAGCAAGTGCTATCATGGAAGCTGTGACAAGTTATCCAGAAGATCTAGCTAAGATCATTGATTAAGGTAGTTATACTGAAAACAGGCTTCTACTGGGAGAAGATACCATCTAGGACTTTCATAGCCAGAGGGGAGAAATTGATGCCTGGTTTCAAAGCTTCAAAGGACAGGCTATCTCAGTATGGGCTAATGAAGCTCATAACTTTAAGTAAAAGTCAATGCTTATTGACCATTCTGAAAATCCTAGGGCCCTTAAGAATTATGCTAAATCTACTCCACCTCTGCTCCATAAATGGAAAAACAAAGCCTGGATGACAACACATCTGTTTATAGCATCGTTTACTGAATAAGTTAAGCCCACTGTTGAGATCTTTTCAGGAAAAAAAAAAAAAATTTAAAATATTACTATTTCTTGATAATACATCTGTCACCAAAGATTTTTGACAGAGATGTTCCTCAAGATTAATGTTGTTTTTGTGGCTGCTAACACAATATGCATTCTGCAGCCCATGTGTCAAGGAGCGATTTTGACTTTCAAGTGTTATTTAAAAAATACCTTTTGTAAGCTGATAGCTCTCATAGATAGTCATTCCTCTGATGGACCTGGGCAAAGTAAACTGAAAACCTGGAAAGGATGTCATTTAGAACTTATTGATTTGTGGAAGGAAGTCAAAACATCAGTGTTAACAGAAGTTAAGAAGTTGATTCTAAGGTGCTACCAGAAATAACAGTAACATCAGCAGTTACTTCCTCCTCCTCTGCAGTTATAGGTGGAAATAACAACAGAACTAGAATTATAAGTGGAGCCTGAAGATGTGACTGAACTGCTTCAGCCTCATGATACAACTTTTACAGACGAGGAGTTGCAAAGAAACATGCTCATCTATTGATGAACAAAGAAGGTGGTTTCTTGAGTTGGAATCTACTATTCTGAACATTGTTGAGATGACAGCAAAGCGTTTGGAATATTACACAACTGATAAAGCAGTAGCAGGGTATAAGAGGATTGATTCCAAATGTGAAACAAGCTCTACTGTAGGTAAAATGCTATCAAACAGCATCACATGCTGCTGAGAAATATCTTAAAAGACAGCAGTCAATCAATATGTCAAACTTCATTGTTGCCTTATTTTAAGAAATTGCCACAGCCACCCTCTCAGCACGTTTCACCATCCTAATCAGTCAGCAGTCATCAACATCAAGGCAAAATCTTCCACCAGCCAAAAGATTAACTCACTAAAGGCTCAGATGATCATTAGCGTTTTTAGTAATAAAGTATTTTTAATATGTCCCTTGTTATTCTTAGACATAATGCTATTGCACACTTAATAGACCTCAGTATAGTGTAAACATAACCTTTATGTACATTAGGAAGCTGAAATAGTTGTGTGACTTGTTGTACTGCAATATTTTTATTGCAGTAGTCTGGAACAGAATCCACACTATCTCTGAGGTATGCATGTACAAATAGATAGAATAATACAATTAATCTTTAGTTTTATTCTACTGTTCATCTATATCAGTGCTCTGTAATTCTTCCTAACTTCTTATACAGAATGACTTTTCTTTTTCTTGTATTAATTATAATATTATTCACTTTAAGTAGGTGCAAGCACATAACTACTTCATGGTGCTGTCTAATATAGTCATTCTCAAACCTTTGCATATTCATATACTAAATTTATTGTATGTATTTTATTTTTATTTTCCCCTTTCTATTGCATTATGATATTATATATGTGGGTAGTTGATATTATCTATTACTTTAATTTCAAAATGGCAAAATAATCATAACATTTAATTTCAGGATAGTGAAGGAGACATTATTATATATTTATAAGAACAAGCAGGCACCTAGATTAATTTAAATTTTTTTGGGTTGGAGTGTAAATGGGACAGTTGAAAAAAATGGAACCAAGGACTAAACTGAATAAAACATACTAATCTGAAAGAAGCCTAAAAAAACTTCTTTAAAAATCAGAGAGAGATTAAAGAAAAAATATAGGAAATCATTGTAAACCAGGAATAAAATTCTTTCTTTGAGTACAAACAAGACTGAGATACCAGTTTGAATTCCTGATTAAGATAATTATCGTATGCATATGCCAAATATGTATTGTAGAATATTGTTCGTTTCCCCTCCTTTGGCAACCATGAGAATGTTCCTTCCCACTACAGGGAATATAATTGATAGAAGGTGTAGCTGCTCTGCCCTGAAATTTATCAAGGTATTTGCACTGAGGCCACACTTCCTATGGGCTACTTTTAACCTGTAACTGAGTGCAGCAGGAGCACTAAGGCAGGCCATTTCCTGACAGAAGCACTACTCCTTGGATGAGTGACTGTGGCTCCAGGACTCCCTGACAGTTTTGCTGAAGCTTCCTTGAGCTACATGGCAGTTGAGCAAGCTTGTAATTATTTCTGTGTCTCCTGCACTTGGAGTCAGTCCTGTATCAGGTCTTGTTGTCTCTCCCAGCTTTCCCTGGCTCCCTTTCTATTTCCTCACCCAAGCATTTTCCTTAACAAAATTCGAATATGTTTAATTCTATCTTGGATCTATTTTTAGGAGGACCTGGATGAATATTTCTCCTTACATCAATGAAATTGCAGATAAGAGTTGTCTCATAAATGTCTAACACAAATAGGATTTTTGAGTATTTTTAATTTCTTTGACCTTTAAAGTAATTATTTCAGCTGGTAGTTTTAAGCCTTTTCTCATTCTCTAAAGGAATCTAATTACATTCCTGGGATGGCAAATATCACTCATGATTACATGTTTATTTGGCTCAGGGTAGTTGATTCTATCTTTACATCTTTTCTAAAAGTAGAGGGCAATGTCTTTTCCAGTTTACCTCTAAGCATTATCACCATTCATTACATATACTGTAGCTTGCATAGTTTTAAGTTACATTGAGGGGTATTAGACAGTTTATACAACGATTTCTCTGAAATAATGCTCATTATTCTTTTCAAAGTAATGCCAGCCTCACACTATCTAATGAGATACCAGGAAACACCAATGTGGATTTAGCTATAAACAAAATCCTTGATGAGGCAGATATATTTACAAATAAAAATATTTTATCTTCAATTGGGAAATTAAAATAATTTACATTTCTATTAGCATGTTCAGAGTTCTTGGAAGAATTTCGAGCACATTTTAGAAACCAAATACCCTGTTCCAGTCTTTTTTTTTTTCCCTGATGATACTTACAAGATTTTCCTCAGTGTCAGTAGGATATACTCATTTCCCCTTTCTTTTTTATTAATATAAATGTCAGAAATACTGGGATGAATCTAAGTGAGAGGGTAAATGGATATTTAAGGGCATGTAAGGTGAGAAAAATCTTTAGAGATTCATTAGATTTAAGAAAGAGAATACCATTGATAAGAATTTATGAAGTCAGTTTTAGTTTTGTAGTTACCTAAAAACAAATTCTAAGTCTTAACTAAGTAGCTGTTGATAAAGTTAAGCATTATCCCGGAATAGGAAACAGCAAAATGAAAATTCTGCTACATGGTAGAAGAGAGAATGGCAATACTTTCTAAGTCTTACTTTGTAACCACTTAACCTTACCTAAGCAATGAGAGATGGTTAAAGGAAGTGAGACAGTGTTTCCACCCACATATCAACAATGTGGTCATGTCTTGCTGGAATAACTTTGATTTACTGATTTAATATTCTTCATATTAATGGCATATTGATTATGAGCAGCCTCCTTGTAGATCTTATAAAATTATGTCCTTCAGAGGATATAAATTTTCATTATGAAAAAGTATGTGATTTTATTATTTCACTGGGTGGTACCTGTTTTTTGTAGCTCTTCATTCTGTTTAATGTCCAAGTTAAGGTTCCTACTGTTAAGCCAATGCAGGGTTAGCACCTGAGTTTGACTGCCTCCTTACATTCTGCACATGGATGTTTTGCTGTGTCTTTCTCTCCGTCATGACTCTATCACACTTATTTGGGAGATCAACTTCCTCAAAGATGGCTAATTTAATACTAAGACATCTCAGTTCCTTAACTTGATCCCCTTTCAAATCATCTTTCTCTTCAGCTGTTTGTTTCTATGATTACACAATAGATCTTGTTACTACCAAAGACTACACCATTTCCAAGGCATATTAAGCTTCCTACATTTTAATAACTCTACTAACTTCACGGCTCAGTCTCTCTTGCACCATCACTTGACCAATTCTTATGCCCACTTGAAAAATTTAATGTTCTTCCCCCATCATGCTCCCTCTTACATTCTTGTTTTTCACTTTACATGTTTAGATCTTGTTTTTCGCTTTACATGTTTAGAACCCATTACTAAAATCTTTCCCCTGCATGCATCTATATTTCTCTATCATTTAAATTTACCAAAACTCAGATCCCATTTAAACCCAAGTCCTCTGCTGCACACCTGAAACCAACAGATGAACGCACTGAAAAAAACCAAGCAGCTGGAAAACAGAAAACACAGTGAGCTTCTCCCATTTTTTATAGGTTTCAAGCTTTCCCCTTAGCTATGTAAAATGTTCCACTAATTTCTCTAGTCAAATTTTTTCCTTATGCTTCAAAACATCGGTATTACACTTTTTCCTTCTCTTCAAACCTCACCACCATTTCTTATTCTTCACTCTCAGCTAATAAGGCAAGCAGAAGAAAAAAACCTCTTCCTATTTATTACAGTTCCCAAATTTATCAGTTCCCCTGAATTTGTGCTCATTTCCTTATTCTTTCAGTATAATGGGTAAACTGCCTCTGACTTTACTTAAGACCAATACTTTGTTGGATCCCCCATCTTCTTTCTTAAAGATTTTACCTCTGAATTATCTAGTCTCTGTTCTGCATAATAATTTTCTCATTTTTTTTCTAGATCTATCCCATTAGCATACTGATATGCCTTAATAATTCTTATTTTAAAAATTGAAGAGATCTGTCATTGAATTTATACCACCATCCAGCTGTTCCATGTTTCTCTCTTTCCCTTTAGAACAAATTTCCTTAACAAGCTTTATACTTGCACCAGTTTTATACTTGTATTCAGGGAAGTAGAATAAGTATAGAATAAGAGATTAACTATTGGAACTACAGGGAGAGAATATAGGAAATAAGGCTACAAAAACGGATTTAAAGGATCAGGGAAAGTCACCAATCACTCTCCAGAAGTGCTGGTGTGGGTGAACAAGTCAGAGTCCACGGGGGATCTGCAAAGACAGGCATGTCCAGCTGCTAGAGTAGAGACTTGAAGAAGAGCAAAAGAAGTCTACAAAAGACTGTTGCCTCTGCACCTGGTGGTGTGCCTATAATTGTTGTTGGTCCACAGTGCATTCAGGAAGAAGATCTGCAAGCAGAATGGGAAGAGAATGAGAACAAGCCAGTACAGGCTGACAAATTCTATGTCTGCCTCTCACTACATCTAATTCTGATAACTTTCCGAGAGTAATAACTGCTGCTTCAGTTCTGCATGCAGATATATCTTTTGTTCAGCTCTAATCTAGAACCATCCAGAGAACAGTTTTATAACACATAGTTCCAGCTTACTCCAATCACCACAGTGCAAAAGTACCACCATATTCATTGTATCAACTTTCTCACTTTCCATTGTGCTTAAGTTCATTCATGTCAGAATTTTATCCCAATAGTGTCATTACATCAATTCTTGTAAAACTGACTTATGAATCCATGTCATAAAATTCAATGATAATTTCTTAAACAATGTGTTGATTAACCTTTCAACTGTATTTGATGTAGCTCTTGAAATAATTTCCCACCTTGTGTCAGGGACATAGAGTCTCCTGTATTTTCTACTTCCTCGTGGTCTAGTCCTCTTCATTCTCCTTGGCAGACTTCTCTTCTTAACCTCTATATGTTTGAGTGCCTTATAGATTGTTGAATCCCTGCTGAGACTAGCTCAGTCAGGGAGACCCTAACCCAGCAGCGCTAGAGGAATTAAAGACACACACACAGAAATATAGAGGTGTGAAGTGGGAAATCAGGGGTCTCACAGCCTTCAGAGCTGAGAGCCCCAGAGATTTACCCACATATTTATTAACAGCAAACTAGTCATTAGCATTGTTTCTATAGATATTAAATTAACTAAAAGTATCCCTTATGGGAAATGAAGGGATGGACCAAATTAAAGGAATAGGTTGGGCTAGTTAACTGCAGCAGGAGCACGTTCTTAAGGCAGAGATCGCTCATGCTATTGTTTGTGGCTTAAGAATGCTTTTAAGTGGTTTTTCTCCCTGGGTGGGCCAGGTGTTCCTTGCTCTCATTCCGGTAAACCCACAACCTTCCAGTGTGGGCATTTGGGCCATTATGAACATTTTACAGTGCTGCAGAGATTCTGTTTATGGCCAGTTTGGGGGCCACTTTATGGCCAGATTTTGGGGGGCTTGCTCCCAGCAAATCCCCATCCTCCATGTTTGTTTTCTACCTAGCTTAATTCTTCAGGCCGACTTACCAATTACTGTTTTTCAAATAATATGTATATACAGAAGAAACCCACATTTATATTGTTAGCCATAACCTCTCCTCTAAAATAGACTTGTTTATATTGGTTCTCACTTGACACCACTACCTCAATGCCTAATAGACGTCTCAAACTTGGCCTGTTCAAGAAATCTTCTTCATCACCTTTCTTAAATCCGATACTTCCAAACTGTCCTCCATAATCAAACAACACCATTGTAACACCAAAAATGTCCACATCATCTTTAGTTTCTCTACTCCCCTTACCCTTCATAACCAATCCTGCCAGCTCTATTTAAAAAGTATTTATTTTAATCTGAAAATTTCTCACTACCTTTTCTTCTACCACCCCAATACAAACCAGTACCAACTTTCAAATAGATCCCTGTAACAGCCTTCTCAAATGTTGTCCTGTTTTCACTCTGCCCCTCATATTCTTTTCTCTATCACGCAATAGGAATGTGCTTTTGAAAATGGACAGTAGTTCATTTCATTCTTGTACTCGAAATCTTCCAGTGGATCTTCATCATACTTGTTCTCGCTGCACAAGAACATAATCTTACATAAGCTTCCCTTTTCCTACCTCTTGGAGAGGATGCTCCTATTACTCTCTTTTTTGCTTGGCTCCTAGCATCTTGAACTACTTCTTGCTCCTCAAACACATCAAAGTCATTATTATATTTTGGTTTTTATCTCTCTTGAATTTTGATACTCTTGCTCAACCCATTCTTCTTGAAATTATTTCTTTCTTTGGATTCTGGGATGCCATTTCTTCCAGTTTCCACCTATTGTTTTTGGCCATATTTCTAAAATATCTTCTACTTTCTATTGGGTGTGTCTCTAGTGGGCTAAGTACAGAAGACACTGAAACTGGTTCCATATTCCACAAGGTAGACCTTTTGTTAGTACTGGAGGCATTACTTTGACATGGTGAGATTGGATTGGGTGAGGAAAGATATAAAAGTAAATGAGATATTAAACTATTTTGATATTGTGAATACTCTGTCCCATCTATATTTGTTAAGTTTGAATTAGTTGGGGTAGAAATGGTATAATATTTAGCAAGCTCAAGAAATCACCAGATCTCTTGGGTGCTTTATTATTCCAGAACCATTTGTAATTGACATATATAGCCCAAGAAACATATATAGCCCAAGAATATAGCCTAAGAAATATACCTGGAGCTCTTATGATATTCTTATTCTTTCAAATTAGTGCCCCATGCTTCAAACAAATTCTCTTGTCCTCCCTACTCAATAAAATATATTTTTACTTCTACAAGCTTTCAGAGGCTATATAGTTGAGTAAAATAGTTCAAACTAAGATATCACAGGTTCAACCACAGTTAAATATATTAACATTAACTCATCTAACCAGGTAATAATCTTAAAATTTTTATATGCTTTCAGGTATTAGCAACAAGGAAACTTAGCAGCAGGGAGCAAACAATATCAGGATTTAATTCATTGTGGTGAAGCAGGTGGAGGAGATATTTTGTAATTTTTATTTTTAATTCTTTACTATGTGGCCTTTTGAGTCTAAACCTCCTTTTCTTACCATTTTTTTTCCCCTTTTCAGTTTCCCCAAAGTAAGAGAAATACAACAGTTGGCTAGTATATGGAAATAAACTTGACCTTGAAATTTAAAAATGGGAACTGCTATATTTGCAACAACAGTCTTGGCAATCAGACATTCAGGTGTAAATAACATTAATTTTATTTTAAAATAATCCTGGTAAGTATTGTTTCTTATAAAGGAAGACAATATCACCTTTTAAAAGATGAGCTATTATGTGCTGAAGAAATGGCTTCCTGTCTTGGCAGTTCATTCAGTAGGCCCTCTATCATAATGTGAACTGTCAGCAAATATATTCTAATCATAGTGCGATTCTTATCTCTGAAAATGCATCTCCTGCAGCATTCACCTAGACACCAGGAGAGCAGAGGTGGCAGAATCCCTTAAAAACTCGGCCGGGTGCAGTGGCTCACGCCTGTAATCCCAGCACTTTGGGAGGCCGAGGTGGGCGGATCAGGAGGTCAAGAAATCGAGACCATCCTGGCTAACACTGTGAAACCCCGTCTCTATTGAAAATACAAAAAAAAAAAAAAAATTAGCCGGGCGTGGTGGGAGGCGCCTGTAGTCCCAGCTACTCGGGAGTCCCAGCTACTCGGGAGGCTGAGACAGGAGAATGGCGTGAACCCGGGAGGCGGAGCTTACAGTGAGCCGAGATTGCGCCTCTGCACTCCAGCCTGGGCGACAGAAGGAGACTCTGTCTCAAAAAACAAACAAACAAACAAACAAACAAACAAACAAACAAACAGACCAAAGAAAAAAACACTCTACTCATTCCAGAAAGAATATTATACATTTTGTCTACCTGAACTCAAGCTGTTTCTGCACCACATCACTGCTTTGCAAATGAGCAGCATTTTTTTTTTTTTTTTTCTGCTGTGGTCTTTGTGGTCTAATATTAATACATTTTTTACAATGGAAACCCAATGGATTAGATCATTTTCCTAGGTTTGTATCCCAAGGGATAGCTAACCTATGTTACTTGTTTTAATTAAATTACCACACTTTCCGTGTGATTAAATGACTGAATAATGAAGACTTATGAGACTAAATTTTAATGCACCATACGTTAATATGATCAATGGAGGAAAACAGGATTTTACTTTTAAATAAATTTTTTTTGTAGTAAATGTTTCACCTCTTCCCTCCTTTGGCCCCCCCTTTTTTTTTTCCCAGAGCAAATGAGAGTTTCAGCATTGCAGAGAACTAAGGAATGGATCCTCCTGCAGTGGCACTCAATGAATAGAAAAGAACATCTTTGAGATTTTTCTAAAGAAGACTTTGGGATATGGATGGAGATTCTGGGTACGGGCCAATGTTTTTGGAGAAGTAATATTGGCTGGCTCCCATTCCTATTCCTGCTGGAATAGGAATACTTGCAATTTTTTTGGTTTTCATCCTCACATGTCAGGTACACTTTACATCAGTCAGCTATGTAGACCTAGCAACCTATCAATATGAATAGTCATGGTCACCTAATAGGAAAATTAGGTACAACCACGTTAAATTTCAACACGGAAGAGTTTGTACAACCTTCTTTCTTTTCCTAGCATCATCATGATAGCCTCAAAGTCAGAAATCATTAGGCAAAAAAAGAGAAAATGTATCTTGATTTGTACTTCAGAAACATTCCCTAAACTATGATTAAGAAACTAAAATTATAAAACCTCCAAAATGATAATAAATATTGTGCATACTTTTGCCAGAAGTTATTATATTTAGTTACATCTGAGATCAGTTAGATATTTTATTTTCTATTTCATTGTTAAATAATATAAATCTAAAATAATACCTTTTGCTGTCTTAGCCTGAATTTAATTGTGTAGAATGAGAAGGACTGCAAATATATTGAAGGAGGTTTGTTTGCTTAGTCTGTATTTAAAAAGAAGAAGAAATGCCAGCATCTTTGAAAAGTTCTAACACAGTGCTTCTTTTTACTTTGGGCTTCTCTCAGAAAAAAAACATTGAAAAGGAAAACAAATCACGAAAACACTTTTTCCTTTTTTTTTCTGTTTTTTGTTTTTGAACTGCGAGGATAGTATATGGAAGTAAGTACAGAAATTTGGCTTCAAATTCTGTTACTCGCTAGCTATGTGTGTTGGGGATCTGTTTTTTAATTTGTATAAATGACTTCTCAATACTTACCTCACAGGATTACTCTGATTAAGTGAAATATCATCTTTGAAGGATCCCACAAGTGTCATGTAGTAAATGCTCAGCAAACGTGAAGTTCTCTTTTCTTCTGGAAACTTCCACCATATGTGGGTAAAAGAAAAAAGAAAATTCTTTTATTTATTGTTTGTTGTTGTTATTTTCTACCCCTTTAAAGCTGTAAAGTATTTAGGGAAAATACTACACTAAATTCAGAAATGGATAAAACACTCACATTTAGTTTATTAACTTTCTAGTGAAGAGATTTATTCCCTAACTCGTTTAAATATTTTGAGAAACATACTGTTACATTTAAACAAGAAATCTGTCTCCCCTATACTTCATGAAGCTTTTTCAGTTTCCTGTCTTCAAGTTAGGAAATGAGGAGATTGAACACATTCCGGCCTCAAGACACCAACATTTCTGAACCGACCACGGACATTCATTCAGCTTCTCACAAATGCCTCAGAACCTTCAAATGTAAAGCATTTGGCCACTAGACTTAGTCCGGGACATGATGGCGGCCTTCTTTGTTGTGCCATTTGCCAGAGGCTGATTTGTAGAGTACAAACTTTCCAAGTTGGACTTTTCTTCTTGGATGCTGCATGCCATTCAGAGTATCTCATTCCTTGCTGTTTGTGTTCCTTCTTACCATGATTCACTTCCTATCTTGCTCTGCTGCATATTGTCATAGTTATTTTGCCTGTGGTTTTTCTTCTGCTTTAAGACTTTTTTTCTCTCAGTATTTAGGGTTGTTGAAGGAAATATAAAGTCCAACTCATTTAGAGAGGCTTCAATTTATATTTTTGACAAATATTTGCCCCAAATAGTATCAGTGAAGTACCATTATCTTAGTATATCTCTGGTCAAAAATAGCCTCAGTTTTAACCTCTTAGTATAAATAAATAGGATCTCATAGCTTGTAACCATGGAGAAAGCAAGAGTTTACAAACATTTATACACAGTTTTAAAGCTTCCCTGTAGGAAAATGGATGCAACTGAAGGGAAGATAAATTATCTTTAAGTATGTTTCTCAGATTGGATTGTTCTTAATAAATAATTCTGTTCTACACATTTTCTCTCTTTGAGCCAAATGCTGCCTTGGGTTGGTGGCCTGTTCTGTTTGCTCACAGAGGGAGGTCCGCATGGGAAAGCATGCAGTTGCCTCAACTTTAAAGAATTTAGAAAAAGTAAAAACATGTTTTGCTGTGAAGGTTCATTCATTTCAGTCAACTAGTATTTATTGAGTTCCTACTATGTAATCATCACTGAGTAGGAGGTTATTAGGGAGACAGACACATGGAAACATTAGATAGTGACGAGGACAACAGATATAATAGTACCAAATGACCACATATTACTGTAGAACAGTGATTCTCAACTGGGTGATTTTTGTCCCCCAGTGGCATTTGGCAATATCTGAAGACATTTTTGACTGTCACAACTAGAGCAGAGGTGCCACTGGCATCTAGTAAGTTGCAGCCTTTGTAAAATGGTTAGTAGTATCCTACAATGCATAGCACAGTCCTCACAATGATGAATGATCTGGTTCCATAATGCTGATTAAAAATAATGCTGAGGTCGTGGGCCATGTGCAGTGTCTCACGCCTATAATCCAAGCACTTTGGAAAGCTGAGACGGGTGGATTGCTTGAGCACAGGAGTTTCAGACCAGCCTGGGCAACATGGCAAAACCCCATCTCTACAAAAAATACTAAAAGTAGTGGGGCATGGTGGTGCATGCTGTGGTCCCAGCTAGTCGGGAGGCTGAGGTGAGAGGATCGCTTGAGCCCAGGAGGCACAGGTTTCAGTGAAGCAAGATCCTGCCACTGCACTCTAGCCTGGGTGACAGAGAAAAACCTTATCTCAAAACAATAATAATAGTAATAATAATAATAATAATAATGCTGAGGCTGACAAACACTGATATAGAAATATCAAGAGAGAGCAAGAGACCTCATCAGGTAAAAAGGCCTTTGTTTTGCAAAATTCTGTAAGATTATGATAATATAAATAAAAACTTTAAAATGTTCTTTATTTTCTTTGAAGAAGTTGGAGTATATCTATCTGTCACTAATATCCTTGTTCTGGAGTAGTAAACAAGCCTTTTGTTGTTAGCTGAACATCAGAGTGGCTTTTCTTGTGTGCTTTTGAGTGTGAGAGATTTTCAGGAAAGAGCTCCTTGAGCTTCAATTTACAGCCTTTTCTTTCTTTGAGCCCAGGTACGAGTCTATGAGCCTTGGTGAAGAACCAATATCCATGACCTACACAATTCTGTATTTTCCCATGGTTTCCTCTACCTATTCCAAAACTTTCACATAAATCATCTCTGTCCTCTGGTGGGGTTCCAGTGTGTCTTGGCAGGCACCCCACCAATCCATCATACCTGCTAAGACACACTGGAACCCCACCAGAGGACAGAGTTAAGGCCAAACCTGGGAGCCCTGCTCACTTACATTAGGGTTTTGTAATATGGGAAACATGGAATGTGAGTGAGACGGGGGTGGGGGGGGGGGGGGGTGGGATGATGGATAGACAGAGAGAGAGAGAGATAAAGAGAGAGAAGAGAAGGCAAAAGTGGTGACACTCAGGACCTCAGTTTACAATTGTTCTAATGTCCCAGATCCTTTGGAAGGGCTGTGGTTTGGGCCATGTTGGCTCTCAGCTTTCTTTTTCTTCCTTTTCAGAGAATTCTTCCCAAATCTAAGTTTAGGGGGCCTTCCTTCATCATCCCACACAGTCTCTGCATCCCTCTAACTAAACAATTATGTTGTAATTGTCTCTTTAGGTGTTCATTTTCCTTAGTAGACTGAAATCAACAAGGTCAGGTGATATGTAAGCTCCCTGTCCCTAGGACAGTGGCTAGTGACAGAAACACAAATATCTGTGAAATTAATGAATAAATCAGTACTTATTCTATTGTGCTTAAACCAAAAATTAGACAGCAAGAACACTTATGAAATTTTTAGTTTTTTGGGTTGCTGGAGGTCCAGTTCTGCCTGGCAGCTTTTCCTTGGTGGAAGACAAAGGGACATTGGTTATATTTTTTTTCTTATTTATTCACCTGTCAGCACAATCACAGTGCAAGCTTCACATCTTTCCATGTCTATCTTGCAATTTCTCATTCTCAGTCTCTTTGCACAATTATTTTCTCTACTTATGTTGATTGTGTGTTTTATCTCCTCATTGAATTTTTGACTCTTGGATGATGAAGGTTATGCCATGTATTTGGTTTTTATACCCAAAGTACTTCATTTCCACTAATGAGTCTACACTCTGCTGCTGTTATTGACAAAAGGTATATGAAAACATCTGGAGTTGCTGTACACAGAATCTCTCTTTACTTCCTTTGCCTCATGTACTGAATGGTGGATTTTGCCAAGATGGCTATCCTTCTTCATAAATATAAGATTTTTTTTCTTTTAAATTCTGGTTTCTGATGACTAGGAGATGTGAGTTCATATTAGTTACATTTGAATTTATTCATAAATAATTTATTCTTTCAAATAATTTATGCTATAGAGTAAAAAAATCCCTAGTCTCTGGTTTAAATCCTGATGTAACACTTAAGTAAGTGCATTAAGAGAGATGACAACAGCTGTGGGTTCAACCTTTGTTTACTAATACAGAATGCCGTGAACTAATGTTTTCCTTTTTTTTCATTATTTTGAGTGAAAAAGAGAAAAATAAAAATGTGAGGAGTTGGCAATAAAATAAAGTTTTAGTGAAAATGGAAAAAAATGATGTTTCAATGGGAAGTGAAAGAAAAGAGTTAAAGTTGATATTATAAGTTAGAGATGTAAGCAGAATGGAGGAGGTAGGGAAAGTGAGGAATAATGGAATATTAAATGGCAGGATACATATGCCCTCAACATGAATTTGTGTATGGAATCTTAGGTTTCCATTCATTTTGCTTGTAACAAAATGACAAGTCGTATATGAAATATGATATATGAAATATGAAATATATATCATATTGAAAGGTAGTTATCTCAGGCCTTTAGTCTCATTTCTATCCTGATAGAGAAGGATTTCACGTAAAGAAAGAATGCCACTTTTCATACTCAGTTCTATAGTGCTGGGCTATATTTGTTAAGGCAGGATCTGATTTTTCTCAGATACGATGGGGAATCCCAAGTGTGGGCTTTGTAAATCTGTTGCTCGTTCTCATTTTATGAGCTGAGGTATCATTAAGTAAACTTAGAGATGACCACTCTTCTCTCTTTCTTTTTCTCTCTTTCTACATATATGATATAAAATTTATCATAAATTATTATACCTTGACAATTAGAGTGAACGTACATTGCCTGATTTCAAAATAAAATTCTAAAGACTTGGTAATTGCTTTCTTATAGCTCAAGCTTTGCTTAGGGATTATACCGCATTAGATATACTCTTTCCTGTTGGAGAATTACTGAATTGTAAAATAAATGCAACATGCTTATACAGTTATGATGAGCAACTGACAAGAGGGATTAAATCAGGAGGCAAGGAGCTCTGCAGAAATTGACTGGAGGCACTGCTGTTGAAATGCCAGAGCGCAGTCTGTGCATATTTTCCCCTCTTTTCACTGCCTAATTGAGAGAGGCGTTAATGCAGTGAAGAGTGCCGGAAGCAAAATGCCAGCTTTGTAAAATAGGAAACAGATATATCTAATTTTTTTTTTTTTTAGTGGAACTACTATCTAGGATAGAGCTGAACAAATGTGGTTGCTGCTTTGCCTGTACTATAGTTATGAACAAGAGAGAAATCTGGCATAAATTCAGCAGTTGATGTCATCAAAAACCCCAGAAAATTCATGGTTCTAGTTACTCAGATGCTAAGAACATCATTAGATAAGAGTAGACTAAAAATAGTGAATACACACTTGGTCTTCTGCATTGACAGATATATGTTGAAGGAGGATAAATATTGATTCTCACGTTTCACTAGTGCTTTCAAAATTGGGAGAGTGAGTCTTTTGTATTGCCCTGATCTACTCTGGATGAAGCTCTCTCTAAAAAGATAAAATGCAGTTATGGAATAATGTTCAGTGTTAACATGAAAGAAGATGGGACAGGCCAAAGTATCATCATTAAATACAATGCACGTAACATACTGGCTCATGTTAATTAGTCCGTCAGTGAAAAGCAAGGCGCTCCAAGTGACTGTGGGAAAATGACTTGGTGATTTGCTATTGCTGGTCAGTCTCACAAAAGGAGAATTGTCTATTGTGAAAAAGTAGAGAATGAGAAATCAAAGAATCTGTTAGAATTGGATATGGTGGTGGTAAGAGAGATGACTGAGAAGAATCTAAAACCTATTCGGTTAATTTTCTGAAAATACAATTTGATTTTACCTCTTTGGGGTTCCAAAGGAGTCTCATGGTTAGAAGACTGGTATTTTATCATGTACACTCTTCTTTCATACTTACTCACATTATCCCAGGGAGCAAACTTTGAATTTAATAAATGAAGAAACAACCCACATTTTAGATACTGGAATATATTTTCTATAGAGCACACAAAAATAGAATGCAGAGCAGAATCACAGGAAACTGTGAACTTACTATGCAAATCCTTTATTTGCTTGCTATTTCTAGGTACCGCTGATGCTGCATGCACATTGCTTCTTTGGTTTGGACACGTGTAGACCAGACATCATAAATACAGAATACAAATTGTTAACAAACAGCAAGCATACTCAAATATTATATTCTGACTTTTAGTAATGATGTAAAAGAATTAGATGTTAAGATAAGATATAAGAATTACCACATTAGGGTCTGCTATAGACAAAGTTACCCAGATTTTATTTCTTAGAACAATCAACGTCCATTCAATGGCTAATGACTAAAATGTAAAAAAGGGAGTAAAGCACAAATTTTGGGGGCAAACCTGAATATTTTACTATAGAATAGAGGAATAAAGAGCAAAGTACTTTATTCTGCTAATTGCTTTTATTCTATTGTGTGTTTCATGCCCCAAACCGCTTGAAATAAATGAATTACTGAGTTCGCTAGGGCAAATTACTCCCTCCTTCCCTTGCTCCCTCCCTCCTTCCTTTTTCTCTCTTTTCCTACCTCCTTCCTTTCTCCTTTCCTGTATATTGGGCAGTTAACCAATTCCAGGCACTTGGGTAGATACTAGCAATATAATGGTGATCAAGGCTGAAATCATTTTTACCCATATGGATGTAACAATGATTGAATGATCTTTAACATACCCCTCAGACATAAACCTTTGACATTTTGAAGTTTTAGCATGCTGAGATAAGTTTTCTTCTTACTGGGAGAGAAAAGAAGTATTTGAGCACTGAAAGACAAAAAACAAGGCATCAGTCCATTTTCCTCCTTATCTTAACATCTCTAAGATACATGAATATTTTTGATGTAAGGAAGAAGTCTGAATATTGATTGCTATGCAACCAGTTAGCATGGCAGAGTCAAGGAGCTGGAAGAGACTGTTGGAAAATGTTAGTTCTATTCTGCTTTCATGAGATGCATAACATTCAAACTAGCTGAGTGAGGTGGGTGGAGAAGCGTGGAGTGGTTAGTGTCCATAACCACATTTATCTATTTAAATGAGTCAAATGTAGCCTTTTTTTTTTTTTTTTTTAAGCTAGAAATGTCCTGTTCTGATGGGACTGTCTTCTTGGGTTCCAAGTTCTCTAACCGAGCATGACTGGCAGAGAACTGTAAACATAACGGAAAATACTAACTATGACTGTGCACCCACAAGCCAAATGCCTTTCAATCACATTGAATTCTTTCCCTTGAATATTGTTGATAATAGAAGAGCCTTCTTTATACACTAAAGAATATAGTATGGCACACTTGGATGTGATTCTCTTGTTTTCCTTCAGAGAATTTTCTGGGATTATACTGTAAACTAGTGGACCAATCAAACTAAATATAAATTATTGAATTTGGGATTGAGGTCCATATAATTCTTTTATTCAAGATAGCATGTTCCCGTTCTGTGACTTGTCTTTTCAGTTACCAGTTCAGAGGGAGTGTGGGGTGGTAGGTAGTGTGTTAGATCATGATTGAGAAAACGTTGTCCTGACTCTTCCACACTCTAAACATGCAAAGTTGCTCAAGTCGCTAAGGTCTTTGAGTTCCAGTTTCCTCATCTTTCTTAACTTCCTCATAGATTGTGAAGTACAAAAGAGATAATCTGTATGAAAGTATCTTGAGAATTGTGAAACATTATAAATATGTAAAGTGTTGTGTTGGTATAAACACAGACTATAGTCCTGACTTTTAAAAAAGTTACTGTATATTTAAAGTAAACAATAAAAATACGGTTCAGAAATTCTTATACATAATGGAAATGCAGATATATAGTACTAGCTACTCCTGAAATTAGTGTTAATGCATTTATCTTTTCTCATAATTATAGATCCTTATTAGGCAGAATGAAGCCTTGGCTGAAGTCAAAGTTCTGTCTAGAAAGGTTATCATTTTTGAGCTCATTCATTCACTAACAGTAAGCTAGAGGGTATACAGGTTAATAGGACATGAAATCTGTTATTTGAGATCTCAAAACCTAGTTGGCATCAGCCATATAAACAAATAATTTCACTTTGATATAGTAAGACCTATAGAATAAAGAGCAAATTATTTGAGTTAGAACAAAAGGGAAAGACAATAAAACACACATTTTAAACAAATGTTTTCTTCATTATATTTTCTCTAAAGAACAGTTATTCCAGTATTAAAACAAAATTATTTAAGAAGAAATAAAAGAGTATTTACCTTGTCTAAATGGCAGAACCCACATTTTGTCCTGAGAGAGATTGCATCTGCCTGATTCGATAGCCGAATAGACTGTGTTTCAGACATTGCGGTGCTTTGTTTGTAATAATGAACAATATTCAGCAGGACACAATGCTTGAGATGAATGAGAATGGAAGATAACTTTTTTTTTTTTTTGCTATTTTACTACCTTCCTGTGTGAAAGCTCTAAAGGTTTTTTTTTTCCAAAATATTCCCAATGCTTTCTTTCCATTCCACTCTCTTATCGTTCTTTTCCCTTTTTAAAATATATCCATCTATTCCTCACATTTTGCCTTCCTTCCTTGCAATTCCCAGATTCCAACCAGATATAACCCTGGAGTACTGAATAAATTGGGCTTAATCTAGATAGAAACCATTTTTTTCTTCTTTCTTAAAAACTATCTTCCAAAACAAAGTGTCAGTGTCTCCTTAGCTTAGAATCTCTTCACTTCTTTTTATATATGTCTGGGATATATTAAATGTCTAAAGAATCAGAATTTTTGTCTATAGGCCTAATATGGATGCTTCACCTAAAATCATCATCATCAACAGCAACAATCACAACAACCTCAGGCTGATAACAATAATAAAGAAAAAGACAACTACCACCACACTCAAAAGATGGGATTTGTCACTGTCCCTATTGGGAGTTACTGTGGCTGTTTCTAGGAGGAAATAACAATTTTATGAATTGGGCTTCCATCTTTTAAATATTCTGTCTTTAGTTGAAATGGTTTTCTAATACTATGTTTAAGAACTTAAGCATGTGAACTGCAGAAAGTAAAGCGGATACTGTGAATGTGCTTGAGTAAAGATAAATGATATGAATGTTTGACTCTAGGCCTCTGTCTGTTCTCAGGAACAAAACTGTAGTGAAGAACATAGATACAGTCTAATTCTTTTTCCTACTTATAATCTGAGAATTGAAATGAGTCTTTCAAGTACTACCCTGTGAAGTTTGTGCTAATTTGGGTGGGTGTGAGGAAAGTGAGGACGTTGTTCCTTACTATGTAAGAACTAGCAAAGTGAGCAACTGGGTGGGGCTTTATGAGTGGAGACTTGGATTTTCCTGGAGTTCAGTTTGGCACATGTATAATCATAGGAAGTCGTCCTTGCATGTTTTTGACTTTTTTGTTGTTGTTGTAGCAACAACGGGAAGACGAGTATATGCACTTGCTTAAGGAAGTGTGACAGCTCTCAAACATAGGATAGGGCTGGAAGAGAGAATTATTATTTATAGGTCACATCTTCAGGGGCAAAGCATAGAGTGCACTTCAGATATCAGGCTTACTCTGTGAATTTCCTGCCATGATACTGTGGTTGCCTTGAATTTATGACCTTGTGAAGGACTTGCATTGATTTTGAAAATTAAAGATTGGCTTAGGCAGAAGAAGCCATCCAAGTCATGAGAGGTTTTTCTCTGTGATAATTAGATGAATATATTCTAGATATTCTCAAAAGAATCAGTAGAATTATAATAGCAGAACCAAAAATAATGTTCTTTATTGAGAGTTTTCATTCGAAGTATTTGAAAATACATTGACATCTTTTCCCTCCTTCATCTTTATAAAAGAGACAGGGTAAGTGGAGGTAATTTAGAAATACTTGAAGACTAGTGTAAGCAGTAGAAAATAACCTAAAACTAGATTGATCTGGAATAGCATGGGCTCTACCCCAAACTAAGAGGGAGGAAGCTTCCTTTGGGCCATCTTTGTCCTATTCATGGCTTCCCTGTGTCTTTCAATATTTCTTACTCCAAGGCAGAGTTCTCCTGCAGTCTCTTGAATGTCCAGGGAATCCTGTAGCTCCTTTCTGGCTGTTTGATAACTTTACGAACTCTCCTTCCCCTGGTTATTCCATTTCCCCTGCAACTTGATGTTTGATTGGCTGAATAAGGTGCTTGCTTTCTGAATAAGGTGCTTGCTTTCTTAAAAATAAGACTCTTTTCTTTTCCTCTTCCTTCCTTCCTTCCTTCCTTCCTTCCTTCCTTCCTTCCTTCCTTCCTTCCTTTCTTCCTTTCTTTCCCTCCCTTTTGTTTTTCTTTCTTTTTTCTCTTTCTTTCTTTCTTTCTTTCTTTCTTTCTTTCTTTCTTTCTTTCTTTCTTTCTTTCTTTCTTTCTTTCTTTTTCTTTCTTTTCTTTCTTTCTTTTTCTTCTTTCTTTCTTTCTTTTTCTTTCATCATTCTCTCTTTCTTTTCCTCCTTTCTTTCCTTTCTTTGCTTTCCCTCCCTTCCTTTCCCTTCCATCCTTTCTTTTATTTTTTATTTTTTCTTTTTTTGAAACAGTCTTGCTCTGTCCCCCAGGTTGGATTGCAATAGCGAGATCTCCACTCACTGCAACCTCTGCCTCCCGGGTTTCAGCTATTTTCCCACCTCAGCTTCCTAAGTAGCTGGGGGATTACAGGTGCCCACCACCACACCCAATTAATTTTTGTATTTTTCGTAGAGATGGGGTTTCACCATGTTGGCCAGGCTGGTGTCGAACTCCCGACATCAGGTGACCTGCCACCTAAGCCTCCCAAAGTATAAATAAGGTCTTTTCATGCAGAAGGCATGAGGCCAGCAAAATTTTATATAATCCGACATCATTATTTTCTTTTTATAGTGGAGTCGAGCTATATTATGTCAAGAAATATCTGCAGATGTATCTCAAATCTACTTCAGCTTACTCTGGTTTATCTGTTTGGAGGGTAAGAATTGGTTTTGACTGCAGTGTTTATTAAATTATATCTAATTCTCATAGTGTATGTTGGTTTAGTATATTTCTTTAGTTGAACTAAAGAGATTCTTTGGGTAATGGGAAGTACAGATATTACTGTTTGGAGGACCATATTAATCACCCATGTCACATTTTACTTGTAAAATAACTGGTTCCATTTACTATTGTGTGGTAGCTTGATAAACAATTAATTAGTTTTGAAATAGTATGTTGATTTTTTTTTAAATTTTTTGGTCATTTTTCTGTTTTAAAGGTATTTCTGACAATTATATCAAAGAACACATACTGTTCAAGCCAATCACTTTGTTTCTTGTTTCTTTGGCACAGGATAATGTCAATAATATAGGGCTCTGATATTATAGGAGGGATTCAAGTACCTGGTTATTCTTATCAAGCCTATTCAGGAGAATAAATGATACACATATATTATATCATACCTGTTAATACTTGTTTGAACATATTTTTCAGGTACACATAATCTATGCTTTGTGCAGTGGTGATTTATGTGCTTGGCTTAAGAAAAGGAGGTTGTTCAGGGCTTAAATGCTCCTGTGGGTTTATTATGCATAAAATCCGGAGATTTAAACATTTTATTGAAGTGGTTCCATGATCATGCAGAGCAAGTTATTCTTGGCTGCCTGTAAAGAAAGTAAAACACATTTTTGGTCTTATTTCTGTCTTTTATTCCTACCTGATGTCATCCTCAAATAGCACAATATCCTCAAACCAGGAGGTTACAACTAATTCCAAACAAACTTTATTGGGGACTTTCCTTCCTGCAGACATTTCCTAACAGAATATACTATAAACATTCTTAGAGCTCCCAGACAAGAGACGGTCCTAATGTTTGGTTCTCACTACAAACCTTCAGCCTTGGTCTACTACACATGATTGTCAGTGAGAACCCTTCCTTCCCCCAGCAAAACCTTGCATGGAATACTGAAAGACTTCCATGAAAGCAGACTCACACAGATGAATGCTGATATACCAGAGAAATAAACAGAAGGAAAAATGGCACATTTTCTGGGAGGCAGTCAAAAGCAGTTGGGTTGCTAAGGAGGAGGAAAGCACATAAACATTTTTAGATCCTAAATTCTATTTGGATATCTGAATGAATACAGTTGAATTCATGGAGTAAGTGTACAATAAAAGAGGAAAAATTTTATAGGCAAAAAAGAAATTATTGATGTGTGTCAATTCCCACCCTTCAGGTTTTGCTTTCTTTTGGTTTCCAAGTTTCCATTCTCCTAAATCAAACTATATAATCGCTTGAGATAGTTTGCATTTGAGATTTGTTTTCAGTCTTTGTCAATCGTTATAATTTACATGAAAAGAAGCTGCAGTTGCACTTTATCTTTCAAATAAGGGTTTAATTTAGCTTTAATAGGAGAGTTATCATATGTTAATTAAATACTGAGGGATTATGAAAAACATATTTATTGAGGTTTACCAACAAGGTACAAAAATATGTTTTTAATCTAAGTTTGGCATTTAGCTCGTTTGCAGATTCTTTTGTAGAGAGATATAGCTCTTCAGAGTTAATATTATGACTATTTTACTGAGATAAAATTGTATGTGGCAGTTAAAGTATTTGTATTTGCAACTGAGGTTTATAGTTATGTTGCAGAGATGTGTGTGGATATGTTTTTGATCAGCAAACACTGAATCTTCCAACATCAATTATATATTTAGAAATAAATTGCTCCTTATTTATAGCTACATTTATACTTTCGGAATTTGACTGCTATCAGGTAGTTAAGAACTCTGACCCTAATGGAATCCTTTCCTTTCCTTTTTTTGAATCAGTTTTTCAATATACTGTTTAACAAGAAATGATACAGTTTAAGAATGTTTTCTTCAAATCAACACTTGTCATCTACAGGACTGATTGTATTCCCTTGAATTGAGCTCATTTTCCCTCACTATGCTTTTGAATACACTTGATTGAATCCACCTTTTATTTTGAGAGCCAATACTTCTCCTCATTTCTTTTTTTTTGTATGAGTGCTTATAACCTTTTTTTCCTTTTTTTTTCTGTCTCCTCTTCTATCATTTTATCCCTAAAGCCTGCCCTAAGGACTTAAAACCTGGCTTTCCACCAAAATACATTGTCTGGAGTCAGAGATCTTAAGAGTGCTGAGTTAACTTATCTCCCGAGTTTCTAGGCACTTTATAAAGACTACAGAGTTAAACAATGGGAGCCAGTAAAAGTGGAGTTGAGGAATTATCTGAAAAATGTGACCAATATGCACAGCAAATCTGGATCATTTCATCTCTATTTTTCCCCTTCAATAACAGGATTATTTGGGTCTTGACACTTGCATTAAATTTCTACTTCTTTGTGCATACTGAGATGCAGCCAAAGGCAAGAAGTAATTTTTGAGTTTTCTTTTTATTAAAGCAAAATATCTGAAATTCTTGATTCATAAGCTGTATAGAAAAATAAGAAGATGAAGAAGCTGAAATTACTTGTGTGCTTAAGAAGAGAACACAAGGTGGCAGGGCCACAGCAGAAATAATGTTACTTCTAATTGTAATTTCTGGTGTTTATTGCACAGTAATATGATGGTGGTTAACAGTAAAGTGTTGTATATTACAAAATAGGGAGGGGGAAGCTTTTGAATATTCTCACCACAAAGAAATGATAAATGCAAGAGGTGATGGATATACTAACTACCATAATTAGATCATTACACAACAGATACGTGTATCAAACCCTCAAATTGGACTCTATAAACATGTACAATGTGTCAATTAAAAAATATAATTTCCATTGTCAAGGTACGCATTCAAGATAGTTTAATACATGAATAGCCTTAAATTCCCTGTGAAGTACATTTTTTGTCATTCAAATTTTATATACTATATTATTTTCTTCACCGATAGCAAATCACTAATTCCTCTTGAAACACAACAGATCTTAGATTTATTAGGTTACAGTACATAAGGACAGCAAGCAGACATTCCTGATATGGTAAATTATCTGAAGTCGGTTGCATTATTTTTCTTAGCTCTGTATGGCATAAGCTGCACTTTAATTAAAAAATGTTTTACAAACAATTCTGTAGGATAAAATTATGTATTTTTCAAGAATCTAGATTATTTCAATATTCTTGGTCTTCGTTACATTTCAGAGTGTTTTAGTTCTTTGAAAATTATTGGCATTTTGGTAAGTAATAAGATAGGGTAAATATCATTGAACTTATCTTTACACTATTCAGTCAAAAGATATATAAAACGGTGATGCATACTTCAAGCTTTTGTTGGTAATAAACTGGAATATTCATATTATGGGAAAAATGTAAATTGCTTGTGTTAGTTAAGGTAATAGAACTTATATAAAATATAGACACCACAATTTTAGTGACTTAACACAATGGAAGTGTCACGCGATCCTTGGGGTGTCGCTTCGCCAGCCGGAAACCTCTGTGGCCAGCGGTGCCTTCAGCCTGAGTATTGCTTCAGCCCACTGGGTTCATTACGCCCACTCGGACCGGCCGGCTGCGCTCAGCTCACATTACCAGCCTGGATCCCACACCTGTCAAGGGCGAGCCAGATGCAGAGCGGCAGAGGTGTGTGGGTGAGTGACAGCGGGGTCTAGCCACCGCGCACAGTCAGGCATGCTGGCTGCTCTGGCGGGTGGGCAGCTCCAGGCGCCGGCACAGGTGCCGGTTCCATGCAGGGCTGCGGCTGGACTAGATATACAACACGTGGCTTCCTCTGCGGAAGACATCTGTGTCTAGATGAGGGGAACGTGGTGACGCAGTGGTGCCTGGAAGCTTGGAGATGCCAGGAACCGCAGAGCCCCAAAGAGGGTGTCACAGTCCTGGCTTGGGGAGCCCCTGTGTCTGAGATCTCTGAAGGCTCGCATATCTTCTCCTTGCCCACAACATGACGAATGAGTGGAGGGGGGCGGCGTTTCAGCTTTGTTTGTGTTACAGCTCTTTCAGTCGTGCCGGTTGGCACGTCCTGAGTTCTTGTCCCTGGGTCCAGGAAGAATGAACTATGCAGACAATTGGAGGGTGAGCAAGGCGGAGAGGAGCTTCGTTGAGCGACAGTTCTCGCGAGACCCGAAGTAAGTAGTTCCTTTCCACAGGCACGTCTTCCGATGTCTGTGCCCCACTGCCCAGAGAGGAGACTCAGAGTGTGTAACTGCTACCCACAGGCAGGTTGTCTGGACATCTGTTGTAGTCTGGCAGAGTCAGGGTTTTTACGGGTTCAGAGGGGAGGAAGTGTGTGCTGATTGGTCCACGGGCAGCCATGGAGGGGCCTGGAAAAAACACAGTCAATTCTCACTCTGGTCTGTGGATTCCACCCTGAACTGACAGCCCAGCCCTCAGGCTTTGGACCGTCCCTGGCTTGAAGGTAGGGCTTCACTGAGGACCCACCCCTTTCTGCCCAGAAGCCTGTCTGCCTCTTGCCACCATCAGTCATATTCATGGTGCCCGGGCTGTTTGTGCTGAGGAGCGCCTGAAGGCCTGCACGGAGCTGGCTCAGTGCCCCCATGCTCCTTGGCACCCAAAGTCAAGAGGGGGCCACAGGGGCAGGGGGCTGACATGTCAGTGCCACCCCAAGAGCTCACACATGCAGCTGGGTTGCGACAGCACGTGGGCTTGGCCTCAACTTCGCTCTGAAACTGGAGCTGGCACCAGGAGCAGGGAGAGGTCAGGCAGTGGGAGCAGGCACTTTGAAGCCTGCTGGGGCAGGGGAGCTTTCTCTGGCTCCCAAGAACGCAGGAATGCCTGGGTCTGCAGCTACAGCTGTGCATAGTAGGGAGGGGCTTCCATCCTACCAACACGGAAGGGACTGGGGCTCCTTCCTGTTCCTGGCTCCTGCCCACTCTATGGAGCGCACAGCCCTGGTCTTGCCTCCCCTGCTGCAGCCAGCGTCTTCGGAGCAGCTGCTCAAGATGGGCAGCCACTGCCATCAGAAGTCCAAAAGAAGAATTCCTGAGTGGCAAGTAACTTTCTTGAAAATACTGATTCAGTAACCAATTTCCTAATATCAAATCTGCCTCTCAACACCTGGCTTGTAAAATTACAACAGAAGGGGAAAGAAAGTGGGAATTACAAATGTTAGATTGTATAGGCAAAGCCTGGAAGTAGTGGCTACCACTTTTATTCACATTCCATTGGCCAGAACTCAGTCACGTGGCCACATCTAACTTCAGAGGCTGCTGGAAAATGTGGTCTATATGTGTGTCCAGGAGGAAGAGTAAATGAGTTTGGTGATCATCTAGCTAGTGTCTGACGGCATTTAAAGTAAATTATTACTAAGGCAATATTAAGAAGCTTAGCTGCTAATAGTTACTGGAGGAGATTCATGTATCAGTCTGGCTTCAACCAGAGAAACAGAACAGGTAGGAGGGATATACTAAGTGAGCCTTTGCAAGGAATTGGTTTGCATGATTTTGAGGGCTGGTAGCCAAGTCCCAAATCCTTAGAGCAGGCCATCAGAAAGGGAAGTCTGAATTCTCAGGTTCAGTCTGACGCATCAATCCACAGCAGAATTTCTTCCTCATTAGAGAAGCCGCAGCCCTGCTCTTAAGGCCTTACAGCTGACTGAATTAGGCCCATCAAGATTCTCTAGGATAATCTCCTTGTTTAAACATCAACTGATTACAGACTTTAATCACATGTCCTAAATACTTTGTAACAATGCTTAATGTTTATTGAATAACTGGGAAATATAGCCTAGCCAAGCCTGGCCTAGCCTATAAAACTGTCCATGACAATGTTTGTATGTGTATGCATGTATAGTTATAATATGTGATAATATAACTCAAAATTCCTTTGAATTTTTTGGTCTTTTGGTACTGACTACACATTACTATATATGCTATATTTTGGAAGCCAAAAGTGTTTTTCCTCTTTGCACTTATAATTAGAAAATTAATAAGATGCAGCATGGAATAAGCAGGATAACCAGACTTGAGTTTGAAACTTTGTTCTACTATTTACTAGTAATTTTGTGACTTTGGAAAATGTTATTCAGTAACTCTAAGGCCAGCTTCTTTGCTGTTGCATGAGGTAATAATCACTGTATCTGGATATAATATACGATAGCAGTCCTTGGTTCAAGGTTACTACTCAATAAATGATGGTTATTACTAAATAAGATAGGTTTTAGCCTACAGGTGAGGATGGATGGTCTCTTCGAGATCTGACAAGACCCAGAGGCCTGGAAAAATTCCCATAACCTTGTCTCATACAGTGGAAGTGGCAGGTGCATCATGCCTGATCCTGTGATCCTTCCCCTCAGGTTGGATATTAGGAGAGGCATCGTTAGGGACAATGCCAATGTCATAGAGAGTAGCTTCCAAGACTATAAAATTCTTGCCTCAAATCTAGGTCTTTGTGACAAAAATAGTACCGCTTCTCAACTCTTGAAGAACAGTATGTATATGATAATTTTGTTTATTGTATTCATTGTTTTTCTTCAGCAGATATTTATTGAGTTGTTCCTATCTCCCTGGCACTGTTTTAGATGAGAGGATGAGAGTAACATAAACATATTAAAACTTGTAAAGAGGTGGACTTCAGAGGAATAATTTAAAAATGGGAAGAATTGGGCTAGTAATTAAGTGTTTCTATTAGTGATGTCCCTGGTCAGTGTGGAATCACTTTCTTCTGTCACAATAAAGGGTGTTTTAAACAGTTTGAGTTTTATTGATGTTAATAATAATTCTAAATTTAGGATATGAATTTTTTTTCTTAAAACTCTCTGGGAAATTTAAACTTTTCTACTTGATACTTATGTAATATACTAATTTCCTTACAGAAAAGTCATCAAACTGGTTGCTATTTTCTGCATGTATTTGGTAAAATGTCAATAACTTGGAGCCAAACTATAGAAATCTAGGTCCTAAGAAATCTGAAAATGCACAGTATACAAAAGTGGCCATTGATTGGCTGAATTATTAGGGTATTGACAATTTTCTTAGATATAACAAATTGAAGATAATCTTTACTCTTTGTTTGGGATAGTTTATATAGTTTATGAGTTCGGTAGTCAAATTTTCAAAGGTCATGAAGTACCTTAAAAAGACAATGACTGTCTAAGGCAAACGGCTGCCAATAGTTGGAAGGGAAAAGCTAGGAAACCACTTCCACAATGGTATATAATCTGGCAAACTCTGTTTTAGAATGTTAATAATAATGTGTAGTTGTGTGTGATATATAAAAGCTTACTTTAGATTATATGCTATTATATTTTCAGTATAAAGTTTATATTATCCATAGGCAGAATTTCTGATTTTCCCATTTAGTAAGTGCCATGTACTGTTTGATTAACTCTACATTAATTTTCAAAAAGGCACAACTTGTCAAAACACATGCTCATATTACATATTTCACATTTGGATTAGGAACTGAATGTTTATTACATGTAAACTGAAACATAAAGGTGCATTTTATAGTATCAAGAATAGACCACAGAGCAATAATTCCATAAAGTATTTGACTTTAAAAAATATTTTGGGCCAGGCGCAGTGGCTCACGCCTGTAATTCCAGCATTTTGGAAGGCTGAGGCGGATGGATCATGAGGTCAGGAGATCGAGACCATCCTGGCTAACACGGTGAAACTCCGTGTCTACTAAAAATACAAAAAATTAGCCGGGTGTGGTGGCATGTGCCTGTAGTCCCAGCTATTCGGGAGGCTGAGGCAGGAGAATGGTGTGAACCCAGGAGGAGGAGCTTGCAGTGAGCAGAGATCGCACCACTGCACTCCAGCCTGGGCGAGAGAGTGAGACTCTGTCTCAAAAAAAAAAAAAA
>NC_045436.1:62502358-62547314 GCF_002776525.5 Piliocolobus tephrosceles
AAAAAAAAAAAAAAAAAAAAAAAAAAAAAAAAAAAAAAAAAATTGGTATTTGTCTCTTAATAAAGACTATAAATATGTTGCAAAAGGAGATAAATCTTTTTTTCTGGTAAAAAGACAAAATTGTTTTATCTTTTTATTATTTTTCCACATTCTAGAGATTTCTTGATGTGCTATATTAAAATATTGATTAGTTATACATAATTTATAAATAAACAAGATTTTTTTTTTGCTATTTTGTATCAAAGAAACCTAAAGTTTACAGGAGTTTATCACTGCAGAAGGTCAAATATGAACTTGGCATTTGTGGATGAATCAAAATGAATATGATTGTGTGTTACAGAAAGATTCAGTCAGTACATCCTTCCTTCCTTTTTTCCTTCCTTCTTTTCTTCCTTTCTTCCGTCCTTCCTTCTTTCTTTCCTCCCTTCCTTCTCTCCATTTTTCTGAACAATTAGTTTTGTTAAAGTTGCTAGAAATTTGTATGGTTTTTAATATACTTGCACCAGCTTCCTTTCTTTTACCAAGTTATAAGTGGCATCCACTTTGGATTTTCAGTGACTGTTTCACATTGGATTTTGATCAACAGTAACAATGTTATTTTTATTTAGGGAAAACAGTGACAGAAAATAGATAAAAATAGTAACCTTTTAACTTAGTCTTGCAAAGTTTATCATGGCTGTGTCTCCTAAGAACGTTTGTACTAGTATTATTATTTGATTCTTCTTATTACTGACTGCTTTTAGCTCTACTCTTGACCACCAGAAAGCACCCTCATTCCCACTGCTGGTACTTGAAAACAGTTTTTTTCCCATTTATTTTTATAATTTTAAGATGCCCAGAAGCGTTTTGTTTCTTTTAGGTATAAAAGTTAAAGTTAACTTAGTGGGACCGGGTGCGGTAGCTCATGCTGGTAATCCCAGCACTTTGGGAGGCCGAGGCAGGCAGATCACGAGGTCAGGAGATCGAGACCATCCTGGCTAACACGGTGAAACCCCGTCTCCACTAAAAATACAAAAACAAAATTGGTCGGACCTGGTGGCGGGCGCCTGTAGTCCCAGCTACTCAGGAGGCTGAGGTGGGAGAATGGCATGAACCTGGGAGGTGGAGCTTGCAGAGAGCCGAGATGGCGCCACTGCCCTTCAGCCTGGGAGACAGAGAGAGACTCCGTCTCAAAAAAAAAAAAAAAAAAAGTTAGTGGTAGTGATATTAAAGTTCACGGAATGCTACTTTATAAGGTATTGAAAGGTGTTTTGAATACATTAATATAAAAGAATAACACCTGTAAACTGTAACACAATATGGAAGAGATAGCTCAGAAACGGATATAGTTACAACAGTGATTTGTAAAATTGTAGGAGTTGAATAGCTACAGTGAACTTTTAGTAATTAGTGGTGTGTAATAATGAATAAATACTATTTTGAAATATTTTTTGCCACAGTGTCACTTTTATTATCAGGAGCAGTTTGGGTAATTTTAGGCTAGCTTTTCTGACAACATAGAGCTCTGATTGATTTTCTGACATTTGGGATAATCTGAGGTCCTGAGAACTCTCTCCATGTTAATTTTCCTAATGCATATTCCAAAAATATGCTAATGCCTCCAGTTTTCCAAACCTAAAATCACATTTTGCAGCCAGATGATCCTTATAAATTTGTTTCCCAGAAGATCATAATCCAGTATTGAAAAATATATATTTTAATATTAGATGTTTTCTTAGCATCTGTTTTGTAAGGCTCATAATTTAGTAAAATGTCATGTTTCAAAGTACAGAGTATTTTTAAGTAATTAGGAGTGGGTAATCCCAATTTGGAAGTGTGACAAATTCTAATACTATGAATGTTAGGAATGTATTGGTAGAAAGAGGAGAAAAAAGGTCTGGAAAAGGGTCTGTGCTGATATCATAGGTAAGAACAAATAATTTCAACAGAAGGAATCAAATGAGATATATAGTTATGCGTAAATCAATACACAGCTGCGTAGCAGGCGCTTCATGTTGAATTCATCAGACTGTTGGCCAAAAAAAAAAAAAAAAAAAAAGATGCGGAAAGTAGGGGAGGGTCATGAAATAATCAAGAGCAGGTAAAAGTCACATTATAATGAATTCCATGAGACAGCTAAATTGTTTGGTAGTGACTAGGTACATTGCCATAAACATTTCCATCCCGCAGGAGATGAGAAGGAGCTTAGACATAGCTTACCCAAAGCAAATTAAGAAGAAAAATAACAGCATTGCTTTGAACACGAAATTAAAAATGGAGTGGTGAGTACTGTTCTTACCATATCCTCCTGGCTCAGTAGTTTGTTTTTGTTGTTCTGTTTTGAAAGTCTACGTATTTTTAGGGGATAGGGTGTTGGTATACTTAAAGACAGGAGATTTTAGAGACATTTAACCTAGTGTCTTTGATAGAGTAAGTTCACAGAATATGTTGAATAAATGAATACAACTTGAAAGTTAATTCCTGCTTGAGTCGGGGCTATGGTGACAATGTGAAACTCCACCTTGGCCTGACTCAACTTCAGTGTTCCCTTTCTTGGCCATTATTGTAGATGGAGTGCCCTTAGGACTGTGGTAATCTTCTCTTCCTCCAGTTTCCTTTGAACTATTCACAGCAACTTGATGATCAAAGGCATCTTGGATCTTGAATTTACTCAAGAGGCATCCAAGTAGTATAAGTGACTTTCACCATGGATCCAGCAAAATCTTGAAGTAAATTGCTTCTCTCCTAGAAGTTAGAGACCCTTGTCATACAAATTGTTTTTGCAATCATGGTGGAACATTTGGAACATTATGGTAGTGAGAACAATTAAAATATCTTTTGCATGGGTAGCATTTTGAACTCTATAAATTGATGTCAGATAGAATACATCTGAGCAGTTATGGGTCCTCTACTATATTCCTCCTATAGTAAACACAATTACCCCTTAATGTACTGACTGCACTGATAAAATAAGAGGTCATGGCCCTCCAAAATTACCCATCACAAACAGTCACCATCCAATGTCTTGAAAACACAGAATTTTGGACTCAGAAGGGTCATTTGAGGTTATTTTACAGATGAAGCAAATGAAGATCTGCTCAAATATTGTTTGATCAGGTATTAGATCTCAGGCATCCGGACTGTCTGTGTGGGCTTTCCTCCTCTCTCTCTAGTTTTTCTACTTTCCAGTTCTCAAAATGCAAGATTCGTACCCTGTCTTCCTTTGGATAACAGGGTCCTTTCTATCAATATTAAGTAAGCACTTACTAAGTCCAGGAGATCAGACTAGGTAAGCCTGGTTTTTCTCATCAGAAATAATTTAGAAGCTCTGGAGAAATATAAATTATCTGGTCCCACATTAGTCCTCATGAAAAAATATGTGTATTGGTTCCAGAACATTATATTAAAAAATATTCCAAGGTAAGTAAAATGATGAGACAGGTTTGGCATTGTTGATTAAGGTATATGTGCACATAGCGTGTGATATTATTATTATTATTTAGAACTGTACCTTGATCTTCCCCTGTAACCCTTTCATCCTCTAGTTCTCCCTGTCTCAGTCAGTAACAATTGCCACCTACTTAGGTGTTCAACCCAAAAAGCCTGGATATGTCTTTGATGAGTCTTGCTCTATCATCTGTTCCATTAGTATATTCTACCTCCACAACTTGTAGGATTTCCTTCCAGAATTCTCTGAGAATATAGCCAGAGTGATGAATTTTCAAAGTACACACATTTATGCTTCTGTCCTATGTAAAGCCTTTTGGAAGCCTATATTAATCTTGCTGAAATATGTTATCTGTTAATATGTAATAGGTATTATGTTGGGAAAAAAAGCCCAGTCTTAGTCTACTCAGGCTACTATATCAAAATACCATAGACTGGGTGGCTTAAATGACAGATATTTGTTTTTCAAATTCTAGAGGCAGGAGTTTCAAGATCAAGGTGTTGCATGGTCCAGTTCTGATGAGGATCCTCTTTCTTGGCTTGTAGACTGCTATCTTCTTGCTTTTTCCTCAAATAGTGGAGAGGGGAAGCTCTAGCATCTCTTCCTCATCTTATAAAGGCACTAATCCCATAATGGGGGCTCCCACCCTCATAATCTAAATCTACGTACCTTCTGAAGGCCCTACCTCCTAACACTATCACTTTGAAGGACAGGAATACAACATATGAATTTCAGAGGGACACAAGTAGAGTCTGTAACAAGCCCCATAGTCAAATGAGTTTTGGAAATCTCAGGTTAGCTAGATGAGCATTTGAAACACTGCTGTATTTAAAGCAGTATTTTGGCTTTTATATGCATTGTATGATAGGCACTGTTTTCCTGAGTGCCTCAATTGTAGAACTCCTTTTTCTAGAAAAAGGATCTAATGTCCAGGAAACACTCTGATGGGTAGCTTTTTGGAAATGGGCATGTCTAGATGTCTTCTGAAAGAAAAAATATCCTTTCTTTTCTTCTTTGTATTTTGAAATTAAAGCACCACTGCTTCCTATTTTCTCTCTCAGTTATTCCCATTATTGATGTAGAAGTGCTTTTTAGAAATATTTCTGTTGCTCTTTTGTTCTGCAGTTATTTGTAATGAAAGAGATGGTTTCACCAAACTTGGAAGAGGCAGTTTCAAGTTTGTAGGTACAGACATAGAGATCTAAGTAGATTGCCGGTAGGGAGAGTGTAAAGGAAACAGACAACACCTGACAGAGCACTGTAGCAGTCTTCATCCTGAGCCCATTGCTAGATCAGCAGAAGTATAGAGGCCACTGATTAAAAGGGCCAGTCGTGTATTACTGTTTCTTATGGGGCAAAGAGACAAGACATGTTATATGTTTTCTCTTGCCATGTCTTCTGCTTTTTGGAGACCGAAATTTTTAGAACTTAGAAACCTGCAAATGTTATGAATATTTTGAAAAATGTCTTAAGTGCTATATGTGTGAATGGGCCCAGTGCCTCACAGTCATCAATATGCCAAGTAGATTCTAACTTTATAATAAGAGCCAAAGCTTCTGTGACAAAAAAGCAATGATACAGTTGATTCCCTGTAGAGAAAAGAATCAGAATACTAAACTAAATTCTTTAATTTTATCACCAGATCATTAACTGATTTTATATAGTTACTACTTATAGTTTCCAGTTATTGATAAGTAAAGTCAATAAATTCAGTTATACAAATTGGAATCCTATTTAATCACCCAATTAATCCGTTTAAATAAGTTCTCATCAAAACTTTTAATTAAATACAATTATTTTAATAACTTTATTATCTCCTAGTGAAAATATGTAGTTCTCATAAAATGAAAATAAAAGTTTTGGACTTTTCATTTACTTACCATATAATAATGGAAAAATATAATTTTAAAATAATAATGTAGAAAATATAATACTTTTTAACAATAATTTAAAAATAATAATAAATATATTTAATAGTGATGAAAACATTGATTTTTCCATTTATTTAACACATAATGTTTTTAAACTGTCAGTGCTAAATATTTGCATATTTTGAAAAGCAACATGCCTTTGTTTTACCAAATAACATTTTAAATTGTTGCTTATTTATAGCCAGGAGTGAAGAAAGACACAGACCGTGGTGTTACACATTTGCATGTAATATTGAAATAGGTCATCTTTCAAAGAAGTCTAGTATTCATAGCTACTTATTTACTCTGCTACTGCTTATGGTTACAGTGCTCTCTGGGGCTCAGGTAAAGGAGATGTGGAGAAAAATCAATAATTATAACCCAAGAATTTAAAAGTAGTCTTCAGGATATATATAGCTTTCATTTGTCAATTATACCTCACTGAAGCAAGAAAAAGTGTCCAATGTTGGGAAACATTGCATATACTTTTTTTTTTTTTTTTTTTTTTTTGAGACAGTCTCCCTGTGTCACTCAGGCTGGAGTGTAGTGGCGTGATCTCAACTCACTACAGCCTCTGCCTCCTGGGTTCAAATGATTCTTGTGCCTCAGCTTCCTAAGTAGCTAGGATTACAGGCATGCGCCACCATGCTGGGCTAATTTTTGTATATATATATATATATATATTTTTTATTATACTTTAAGTTCTAGGGTACATGTGCATAACGTGCAGGTTTGTTACATATGTATACTTGTGCCATGTTGGTGTGCTGCACCCATCAACTCGTCAGCACCCATCAATTCATCGTTTATATCATGTATAACTCCCCAATGCAATCCCTCCCCCCTCCCCACCCCCATGATCAGCCCCAGTGTGTGAAGTTCCCCTTCCTGAGTCCAAGTGATCTCATTGTTCAGTTCCCACCTATGAGTGAGAACATGCGGTGTTTGGTTTTCTCTTCTTGTGATAGTTTGCTAAGAATGATGGTTTCCAGCTGCATCCATGTCCCTACAAAGGATGCAAACTCATCCTTTTTTATGACTGCATCCTTTTTTATGGCTGTATTTTTAGTAGAGACGGGGTTTCACCATGTTGGCCAGGCTGGTCTGGAACTCCTGACCTCAAGTGATCTGCCTGTCTCTGTGTCCCAAAATGCTGGGATTACGGGCAGCATAAACTTATTTTTTAATGCATATTCATTACATTTTCAGTGATATGCTCAATCTGCTTTTTGTTCAAGCTCTAGACACTTTTCTAAGGTGAAGTATCTGTAAGTTTGAAACAGTGGGTTCAACTGTTAATCTAAGAAAACACAAATATAATACTTTCTCCGTTGTTCTAGATTTTTTGATACTTTGTAGTGTATTCATTGTATTTTTTTACACAAATTTTCTTGCTTACATTTTGTTATGTGTAAAAATTTATAAATTCCAGGTTAGGCAAAAGATAGATAGCTTCCAGTGAGACAAGCTTAGGGAAAAATGAAAGTATATTAAGGCACTTCTCATTTTATTAATAATATGGGAATTTTGTGTTAGACTTAGAAAAATTTAAATGGAGAGATGAAATATATTACATTGCAAGGAAAAATTGATTAAACCTTTTGGCAAAAATCATGCTGATTTCATATACTTGATTTATTGTAAAATATGAATGAAAAAGTTACATTAAGTCAAAAAGATAGTTTTATCTGTTGCAAAGCAAAGTTTCACTGAATTTACCTGCACTCTAGTCTCTATACACAGCATTGTTTGTACTAGGTTGATTTTATGTTCTTTTTTGGAGGAGTGTATTTCAAAAAACTAATTATCTCTTGTGTGTTTTTTTAAATGAAATTCAGTGTAGAAATAGTGTAGACATTTTACTGTCACCTTATATATTAATTTTAAAATATTATTTCTTTCAAAGTAGAAAACAGCTGTTGCTAGAGAGAAGTTACAGCAGCAAAGATCCTTCAGGGAATTCTAAATAATATACATCTGTATATTTAAAACAAGTACATGTGCCTAAATGAAACTCAAATCTCACTACTCTTGTTTTTAATGCATAACTAAAGCACATTATCTTTAGAGCTGAAGATTTCATTAAATTCAGCAAATATTTATTAGCACTTTACTCTTATACCTGCAGTATCTTTCCTATTGCCTATTGCATACTTGGCACTCGATTGACCTCAGTATTTGGAGAATGAGTGAGGAGATGGGAGCATTTTATTAACTGAAGCAAGGTATCTATCAGCATATGTACAAAAGCTTGAATTTCTCAAGCATTTATTTCTGTTGCTGGCTACATAGCTTGGAGTTTGAGGAGGTTTAGAAATTGGAACTAAGCCTAGAAGTGTGAGTTGATGTCTCATTTTAAAAGATTTTAATACAAACTACATTTTTATTTCAATTGTTATAAAGTGGGCACATCTTGGAAATGCTTTGATTGGAAAGAATATGCAATTAGAAAGCGTAATCGGATGGCAGTGTTTACCAAGTCAACTGCAGGTTTTCAAAAGGGAGTCTGCCTGAAGATGCATACCAGGCCATTCAAGTAACGTCTATGCCGTGTTTCTCAAATTATCATTATTTTTATTTTCTGGATTCTCATAGGCTAGCTTTACATTTGCTGAAAAATCTAGAATACTCTTTCTCTTAATTTTACTAATGGTCTCTTATATCATAATGCCTTTCCTCTCTTTCTTAGTAAAATATTTAGCTATCATGAATTTCTCAAAATACTGTTATTATCTTACCCATCTCTCAGAAGAATACATTGAAGTTTAGAGACAGTAAATATTTTCCATATGTTAGACAGCTAATAAGTGATAAAGTGAGTACCATAACTGTATTAGTTTCAAATAATGCTACTGCATAAATTAATATAATTGAATTATGGCAAAAATACTTTTATGCAGTCTATATTATTATTTCCATTTAGTTTCAGATTAGGAAACAGACTCATTCATCCAGATAGAAAGGGACTAAGCTGAGATTTAAACCCATAGTTTTCAGCTCCATATTTGATAAACTTCATGTTATACTACCTTCCTCATAAACTTTAGGACTAAGAAACAAGGTAAAATTCAGATGGTTTGTGGCCCCAAACCCCTGTTAATGAGTGACTTTTCCATATTATTACAGCATTTTTGTTTTAATCATTCATACATTCAGCTTTAGTTCTGATCATTGATCACAGTCTCACATTCGATGGTTTTTAGTATCAATTTTATCTGCACATCTATGTTTTTAGCATTGTTTGCTTCTATTAGTTTCTAGAGTTGAGACCTTAAAGCTCTATATTCTTCCCCAGATCTTTATTTTACATTGTCTCTAGTTATCTAGTGGAAATGGTATGCATGACCGTAGGCATCCTCATGGTAGATTTTCCTGCTACTTCTTTTCTGTGTATTCTATGCAGCTGCCTAATGAGTCAATTCAATTTCCACTTCATATTCCCCAGATGCATTTCATTTATTTATCCAATATGCTACCATGCATGAAAAAACACCTCATAAGGTTCTTGTTCAAGAATGCCTTAGATTAGTAGGTGGCTTGGAGAAGATGGGGGGAGGATGACAGAAAGAAATTAATGGATTCCCCACGGAAAGGTAATTCTTTAAAATGTACAATAAATAATTTCTCATAACCCAAATCACCCTGACAAAATGCATAACACAGTTTGAACACACACCCGTCTTAACTGTTGAATCAGCTCTTAATTTATTAAGGTGAAGGTACTTAGCATTTTCTTCAGCGCATACAGAGAGGTAAATTGTTCGTTTTAAAATATTTGATAATACAAAGTTAATTAATGGGTCTTAGGGGCTTAAGATTCTTATGCATAGTATTTTAAAATCGATATTACAAGTTTTAAAGCACCACCTGCAAAATGAAAAAGTGCTCTGGTATTTGAAATATATCAGTATGAATCACCAGAAGTGACTAGAGAGAAGGTTATAAATTTTATTCTGTTTCTTTTCTCAGCAAACACAGATTAGGTTTGTATAACATGTGCCTGGGGTGGTCTTGGTCATTGTGCTGTCAGATAGAAGTAAGCTATGTTGTTCCAGAAACATAGATGTGATATGTTGTGTTTTGGGAAAAGTTGTTTGTAGCATTCTATCATCATTTGACCTGCCTTTTGAATATAATTTTACTTTAATATAGAATAAGCAAAATATCAATATATTAACAAAAGAGCTGTCCTGAAAAATTATCTTAAAAAGCTACAAGCACTTCAAACTAATTATACCATGTTAGATTTAAGTGAAATCATTGAATGTTAAATAGAATTCCCTTTAGAAATTGCAAATGGTAGCCCAAAGGCTGGATTTGGCCCACAGATGTTTGGCCCACACTATGTTTTTAAATAATTGAATTTGTTTCCAACATTCAAATATGGAAACACTTTACCTAAAATACCAGATTTCTGGCTTCTTTTTAAGAGTTTAAAGATCTGGCATCATTGAGCAAGCCTTCCCACATGGCCATGGTTGACAAGAACCACGGAGATTGCCTTCTATATACATTTGCTAAAATATAAATTCCATGAAGATTCATGAAGAATCATTTTGTTGCTTGATGCAACCTGAACACCTGGAAGAGCTGATGCTCAATAAATATTTATCACATGAATCAACCTGTAGTCTCTCAGTAAACATTTGTTAAATTAACAAGGCATAGATTCTCCAGTTTGACACCCAGTAGTCCTTATTTTATTATACCCAAATTACCTCTCTCACTTATGTTATTTCCCTGGCCTCATAGGCATTTACAAATTTTATTTAAAAGGTTGTGGTAAAATATACATGAAGTTTATCATTTTTAGCATTTTTAATGTACAATACAGTGAGACTAAGTATACTTACAATGTTGTGCAGTCATCACCACTATCCATCTCCAGAACTTTTTCATCTTTCCGAACTGAAACTCAGCACTCATTAACAAATAACTCTCCATTGCCCTTTCCCACCAGACTCTGTCGATCACCTCTCTTTGTCCTGTCTCTATGGATATAATTTCTCTAGGTACCTCATATAAGTAGAATCATACAATAATTTTCCTTTTGGGTGCTGCAAGAATTTAATCTAATGTATGACACCTGTTTAATTTACAGCCTTCATTTGTTAGAGTTGGAAAGAACTAAGGCTCGGAAGGGTGAAAGAGTGTTCATGGACATGTAACTAACTGATGGTCCCCCTACTCTGGAAAGACCGTTTCTTTCTTCCTAGATCTGTGTTCTTTGTACCACAACATGCTGAATTATCTATTTTACCACTTACAGAGGGAAGTGTTCTAGACTTTTTTTTTTTTTATTATACTTTAAGTTCTAGGGTACATGTGCACAATGTGCAGGTTTGTTACATATGTATACATGTACCATGTTGGTGTGCTGCACCCATTATATCATCATTTACATTAGGTATATCTCCTAATGATATCCTTCCCCCCTCACCCCACCCCACAAAAGGCCCTGGTGTGTGATGTTCCCCTTCCTGTGTCCAAGTGTTTTCATTGTTGAGAACATGCGGTGTTTGGTTTTTTGTCCTTGTGATAGTTTGCTGAGAATGATGGTTTCCAGCTGCATCCATGTCCCTAGAAAGGACATGAACTCATCCTTTGTTATGGCTGCATAGTATTCCATGGTGTACATATGCCACATTTTCTTAATCCAGTCTATCATTGATGGACATTTGGGTTGGTTCCAAGTCTTCACTATTGTGAATAGAGCCGCAATAAACAAACATGTGCATGGATCTTTATAGCAGCATGATTTATAATCCTTTGGGTATATACCCAGTAATGGGATGGCTGGGTCAAATGTTATTTCTAGTTCTAGATCCTTGAAGAATCACCACACTGTTTTCCACAGTGGTTGAACTAGTTTACAGTCCCACCAACAGTGTAAAAGTTTTCCTATTTCTCCACATCCTCTCCAGCACCTGTTGTTTCCTGACTTTTTAATGATCGCCATTCTAACTGGTGTGAGATGGTATCTCATTGTGGTTTTGATTTGCATCTCTCTGATGGCCAGTGATGACGAGCTTTTTTCATGTGTCTGTTGGTTGCATAAATGTCTTCTTTTGAGAAGTGTCTGTTCATATCCTTCACCCAGTTTTTGATGGGGTTGTTTGCTTTCTTCTTGTAAATTTGTTTGAGTTCGTCGTAGATTCTGGATATTAGCCCTTTGTCAGATGAGTAGATTACAAAAATATTTTCCCATTCTATAGGTTGCCTGTTCGCTCTGAAGGTAGTTTTGCTGTACAGAAGATCTTTAGTTTAGATCCCATTTGTCAATTTTGGCTTTTGCTCTCACTACTTTTGGTGTTTTAGATTGATCTAATTGACACATTAGATCTCATTTGTCAATTTTGGCTTTGTTGCCATTGCTTTTGGTGTTTTAGACATGAAGTCCCTGCCCATGTCTATGTCCTGAATGGTATTACCTAGGTTGTCTTCTAGGGTTTTTATGGTTTTAAGTCTAACATTTAAGTCTTTAATCCATGTTGAATTGATTTTTGTATAAGTTGTAAGGAAGGGATCCAGTTTCAGCTTTCTATATATGGCTAGCCAATTTTCCCAGCACCATTTATTAAATAGGGAATCCTTTCCCCATTTCCTGTTTTTGTCAGGTTTGTCAAAGATCAGATGATTGTAGATGTGTGGTATTATTTCTGAGGGCTTTGTTCTGTTCCATTGGTCTATATCTCTGTTTTGGTATCAGTACCATGCTGTTTTGGTTACTGTAGCCTTGTAGTATAGTTTGAAGTCAGGTGGTGTGACACCTCCAGTTTTGTTCTTTTTGCTTAGGATTGTCTTGACAATGTAGGCTCTTTTTTGGCTCCGTATGAACTATAAAGTAGTTTTTTCCAATTCTCTGAAGAAAGTCATTGGTACCTTAATGGGGATGACGTTGAATCTATAAATTACCTTGGGTAGTATGGCCATTTTCATGATATTGATTCTTCCTATCCATGAGCATGGAATGTTCTTCCATTTGTTTGTGTCCTCTTTTATTTTGCTGAGCAGTGGTTTGTAGTTCTCCTTGAAGATGTCCTTCACATCCCTTGTAAGTTGGATTCCTAGGTATTTCATTATCTTTGAAGCAATTGTGAATGAGAGTTCACTCATGATTTGGCTCTCTGTTTGGCTGTCATTGGTGTATAAGAATGCTTGTGAATTTTGCACGTTGATTTTGTATCCTGAGACTTTGCTGAAGTTGCTTATCAGCTTAAGGAGATTTTGGGCTGAGACAACGGGGTTTTCTAAATATACAATCATGTCATCTGCAAAAAGGGACAATTTGAATTCCTCTTTTCCTAATTTAATACCCTTTATTTCTTTCTCCTGCCTGATTGCCCTGGCCAGAACTTCCAATACTATGTTGAATAGGAGTGGTGAGAAACGGCATTCCTGTCTTGTGCCAGTTTTCAAAGGGAATGCTTCCAGTTTTTGCCCATTTAGTATGATATTGGCTGTGGGTTTGTCATAAATAGCTCTTATTATTTTGAGATATGTTCCATCAATACCGAATTTATTGAGAGTTTTTAGCATGAAGAGCTGTTGAATTTTGTCAAAGGCCTTTTCTGCATCTATTGAGAAAATTATGTGGTTTTTGTCTTTGGTTCTGTTTATATGCTGGATTATGTTTATTGATTTGCATATGTTGACCCAGCCTCGCATCCCAGGGATGAAGCCCACTTGATCATGGTGGATAATCTTTTTGATGTGCTGCTGGATTTGGTTTGCCCATATTTTATTGAGGATTTTTGCATTGATGTTCATCAGGGTTATTATTCTAAAATTCTCTTTTTTTTATTGTGTCTCTGCCAAGCTTTGGTATCAAGATGATACTGGCCTCATAAAATGAGTTAGGGAGGATTCCCTCTTTTTCTGTTGATTGGAATAGTTTCAGAAGGAATGGTACCGACTCCTCCTTGTACCTCTGGTCGAATTCAGCTGTGAATCCATCTGGTCCTGGACTTTTTTTAGTTGGTAAGCTATTAATTATTGCCTCAATTTCAGAGCCTGTTACTGGTCTATTCAGAGCTTGTAAGTCAAGAATGAGACAAAACATCATAATTAGACTAAATTTAGCCCAAACTTATGTCATGGCATGGAATTTGAAAAAATCCTTAATCATATGGCAATGTACAAAAAGTTATACTCACAAACTTATAAGTAAATTGTAATTATTTAAAATCTATGTATATTCTGTATTGAATCATCTGATTGCATATATTTCTGTTTTTGGCAGCCTACTGAAAGAACTTACATTAGCATAAGCATCAAACAAATACGCGATGTTCCAAATACATGCTTTAAATCCCTCCATTGGCCTCAATTGGATTGGACGTGTCATCAGATCACCATTCTGGGAACTGATTTTTTTTTTTTTTTTTTTTTTTTTTTTTTTTCCTTTTCCCCTTAGAAGGGGTCAAAAGTGTTTTTTTTTTTTTTTTTTTTTTAGAAAGTCACTTTCAGCTTGGACTAATTTAAAGTGTATTTAACTGAATTCTTTTTCTTTTGGTAAAAATTGAAGACCTGCCTAACAGCCCTTTTCAGGTTGACCTTGGCCTGTGAAGGGGTAAAATCTATTCAGGATACTCTGGCTGTAGCAAGCACACATGATATTCCTGCAGAAGCCCTGAACTTGTCAGTCGAGGAGAGGTGTAAATCAAAAATGTTTCCAATGTCCATTTTCTTAAGCACAGGAATCCAAGGTCAGTCCTCATCCTCAAAGTCGTCCTTGATCATAGGTGGTCTGCCTTTCCAGAGTGCCTCATTTTGTTCCAGATTTCATAGAGTTCTCTATTGTTCCTAATGTTTTTTTCTGACATCTGCTGTAAATCAGATTAAAGATGTGTTTCTCCCTTTCTTATTCTCTCCAGAGATTTGTATGAACTCCATAGATTTTTATACATTAAGTCAAAATTTCCCAAAATTTCTTTCTTAAAGCACTAGACTAGAGGATATTAGTTGCTTTTCATAAAAAATTTTGTAGTTAAATAAGTTTAGGAAAAACCAAGTTAAGAACAGTTGGTAATTTTTTTCTTTAGCTTGTTTCACAGTTTTAATATGCCAAAATGTGAACTGTATATTTACAAAAATAATATATAGCATATTTCCCAAACTTTTTTGAGTAACAAGTCCCATTTTAATAGTTCTTGAGGCTAGAATTCATCCTAGAGAACATTCTCTGGAAAACACTGCTTAGACAATTTTCCTGAGTCGTTTTTTTCATTCATTTGAAAAACATTTCAGATAGCAAATAATATTCAGTGTTGTTTTATGTGGTGTAGAAACATTTGTACCTCTGTTATGGAGGACCTCCTGGCCTGGAGAGGAAAGAGTCTAATCACGCACACTGTGAAAAGTTCTGTGATAGAACCACAACAGGTTATGGGAGGATATTGGGGGACACCTACCATTGGGAGATAGGGAAGACACTTGGAGGAGAGGTGATGCCTGAATAGAGACTTGAGAGATGAATAGGTGAGAAGACAAAGGGCATTGTTCTAGGAAGGTGGAGGTTAAATAGATAGAAGATGATTTTGATGATTGTTAATGTATTTATCTGTGGACAAAATTATTCAAAATCGTATTCAAAGAGATTGCATTGAGTGAATAGAAGTGGTCTGTAAATGGGAATAAGACCATGGCAGTGTAGCAAAATGGAGGGGAAGCATCTTAAACAGAGAGGTTTCAAGTCTCTAGAAGTTAGAAAGTGAGTATGAGCTGGGAGGAGTGAATTCAACAATGTATAAAAGACTATTTAAGGCCAGGTGCAGGGGATCACTCCTGTAATCTCAGCACTTTGGGAGGCCAAGGTGGGCGGATCATGAGGTCAGGAGTTTGAGACCAGCCTGACCAACATGGTGAAACCTTGTCTGTACTAAAAATACAAAATTAGCTGGGCATGGTGGCGTGCGCCTGTAATCTCAACTACTCAGGTGACTGAGACAGTAGAATCACTTGAACCTGGGAGGTGGAGGTTGCAGTGAACTGAGATTGTGCCACTGCACTGCAGCCTGGGCAACAGAGTGAGACTCTGTCCCCCCCCCCCCCCAAAAAAAAGACTATTTAAGGCGCAAGTTCTTGAGAAGTTTATAGAAATGTTAGCATGTGGCTGTCAAGTGGGATCCAGATAGGCAGGTACAAAGGGGAGATGTGACAAGAGAAGTAGGGATAGGGCTGATGAAAAATTTGTCAAGGAACCCCTGTGCCGGACTTTCCCCATCCCCGTCCCCTTGCACTCTAAACACAGAAGGACTTTTCGGTGTTTACTTTCAGGTAAGAAAATCATGGCTCTTCTATGAAGAAAATTAATAACATTCCTAGGGAGAGCCAAGACTTCTAAAGTGGATATTGGCATTCCAAAATAAAATTGTCTGTGTCCTGACAATTGTGAAGCCTCCACCAGGGCTGTACCCTCAAACAGGTCAGTCAGTACCTCCAAGTCATGGATATAGAGTTCCCCGTAAATTTCCCAGTTGAGAAGAAGGCATGGTGGGAATGACTGCCTGCCATAGAGCAAAGCAGGCCAGATCCCTCCACAATTATCACAGTCCTTTCTCAAACATGAAAAGGGAATCACAGTCACCAGCCCTGTAGGAGAATTTGCAGCATGAGTCAGAAAGCCCAAGATACACAAAAGTAACAACTGACTCCAAGAAATAGGCAGTAAAGGAATGAGACAGTAACTTAAACATTTTTGTTAATAACATCACAGGTACAAGAAGAATTGTGTCCATAAAGAAAGGAAATTCATGAGGGGAAAAGAAACATTAAGAGGACAAACAAAGTTCTTTATTTTAGAAAATCTAGTATATAAATTTGAGAATAACATCTAGAACATAGAATGGAAAAGCAAGAAGATGAAAACAGTAGAGAAACATTTACAAAGGAGGACCAACAAGCTACTAATTAGTACGGAACTTGTATACATTGCCTAAATAACAGAACCAGGAAGGAACCTCATACTTAGTTGTGGAAGCAACAAACAAAAGCACATAAACAGGAAATATTTAAGACTTATTACCTCTTGCTGGTGGGACTTGGCCTTGTGTTGGGGTATGGAAGAAGCATGTAGAGTGAGGGAGAAGCTGTTGCTTTTCACTACAAATTTCATGTTAACTTGTACATGTATTATTTGTGTTAAAAATAAAGTAAGGAAAAGTTCCGTTCAACAGTGGAAACAATTCCGAAGATAGAATTACTATGTCACTGTGGAATTCTCCACTGATTATATATATATTTTCCCTTCACAGGAGATTTATCCATAATTCCAAAAATTTGAGACTTCTTTGTCCTTTTGGCTTAAAAATTTTTCCTGAAATATCACTTCAGAAATTATATTTACTTTGTGATATTTCAGATTTATAATGGCAGAATTTCATATTTGGGATATGGGTTCATATATGGAGGATCTTTCCAAAGACAGTCTTCTAAGTCATTGTGGAGATTTTATTTAATTTTAAATGATGTTTGGAAAAGGAGTTTGGCCACTTTGATGAATGTTTAAGCACCACTTGAGCAAGTATAGATGAAAAATCTTTTATGTTTTAAAATGAGGAAAAAAATGAAGTTGGGGGTGGAGCAAGATGGCCGAATAGGAACAGCTCCAGTCTCCAGCTCCCAGCGTGAGCGACACAGAAGATGGGTGATTTCTGCGTTTTCAACTGAAGTACCCGGCTCATCTCACTAGGGAGTGCCGGACAGTCAGTGCTGGTCAGCTGCTGAAGCCCAACCAGCGAGAGCTGAAGCAGGGCGAGGCATCGCCTCCCCTGGGAAGCGCAAGGGGGAAGGGAATCCCTTTTCCTAGCCAGGGGAACTGAGACACACAACACCTGGAAAATCGGGTAACTCCCACCCCAATACTGTAGTTTACTAAGGGTCTTAGCAAAGGGCACCAGGAGATTATATCCCACACCTGGCCGGGAGGGTCCCACGCCCACAGAGCCTCCCTCATTGCTAGCACAGCAGTCTGCAATCTATAGTTAAGGCAGCAGCAAGGCTTGGGGAGGGGCGCCTGCCATTGCTGAGGCTTAAGTAGGTAAACAAAGCTGCTGGGAAGCTGGAACTGGGTGGAGCCCACAGTAGCTCAAGGAGGCCTGCCTGTCTCTGTACACTCCATCTCTGGGGACAGGGCACAGCTAAACAAAAAAAAAAAGTAGCGGAAACCTCTGCAGATGCAAACGACTCTGTCTGACAGCTTTGAAGAGAGCAGTAGATCTCCCAACATGGAGGCTGAGATCTGAGAATGGACAGACTGCCTACTCAAGTGGGTCCCTGACTCCTGAGTAGCCTAACTGGGAGACATCCCCCACTAGGGGTGGACCGATACCCCACACCTCACATGGCGGGGTACACCCCTGAGACGAAGGTTCCAAAGCAAGAATCAGAGAGGTACACTGGCTGTTCAGCAATATTCTATCTTCTGCAGCCTCTGCTGCTGATACCCAGGTAAACAGGGTCTGGAGTGGACCTCAAGCAATCTCCAACAGACCTACAGCTGAGGGTCCTGACTGTTAGAAGGAAAACTAACAAACAAGAAGGACACCCACACCAAAACCCCATCAGTAGGTCACCATCATCAAAGACCAAAGGCAGGTAAAACCACAAAGATGGGGAAAAAGCAGGGCAGAAAAGCTGGAAATTAAAAAAATCAGAGCGCATCTCCCCTTCCAAAGGAACACAGCTCATCACCAGCAACGGATCAAAGATGGATGGAGAATGACTTTGACGAGTTGAGAGAAGAAGGCTTCAGTCCATCAAACTTCTCAGAGCTAAAGGAGGAATTACGTACCCAGCACAAAGAAACTAAAAATCTTGAAAAAAGAATGGAAGAATGGATAACTAGAATAATCAATGCAGAGAAGGCCATAAATGAACTCACAGAGATAAAAACCATGACACGAGAAATATGTGACAAATGCATAAGCTTCAGTAACCAACTCAATCAACTGGAAGAAAGAGTATCAGTGATTGAGGATCAAATGAATGAAATGAAGCAAGAAGAGAAGTCTAAAGAAAAAAGAGGAAAAAGAAATGAGCAAAGCCTTCAAGAAGTATGGGATTATGTGAAAACACCAAATCTACGTCTGACTGGGGTGCCTGAAAGTGAGGGGGAAAATGGAACCAAGTTGGAAAACACTCTTCAGGATATCATCCAGGAGAACTTCCCCAACCTCGTAAGGCAGGCCAACATTCAAATTCAGGAAATACAGAGAACGCCACAAAGATACACCTCGAGAAGAGCAACTCCCAGACACATAATTGTCAGATTCACCAAAGTTGAAATGAAGGAAAAACTGTTAAGGGCAGCCAGAGAGAAAGGTCGGGTTACCCACAAAGGGAAGCCCATCAGACTAACAGCAGATGTCTCGGCAGAAACTGTACAAACCAGAAGAGAATGGGGGCCAATATTTAACATTCTTAAAGAAAAGAATTTTAAACCCAGAATTTCATATCCAGCCAAACTAAGTTTCTTAAGTGAAGGAGAAATAAAATCCTTTACAGATAAGCAAATGCTTAGAGATTTTGTCACCACCAGGCCTGCCTTACAAGAGACCCTGAAGGAAGCACTAAACATGGAAAGGAACAACCTGTACCAGCCATTGCAAAAACATGTCAAAATGTAAAGACCGTCGAGGCTAGGAAGAAACTGCATCAACTAACGAGCAAAATAACCAGTTAATATCATAATGACAGGATCAAGTTCACACATAACAATATTAACTTTAAATGTAAATGGACTAAATGGTCCAATTAAAAGACACAGACTGGCAAATTGTATAAAGAATCAAGACCCATCAGTTTGCTGTATTCAGGAAACCCATCTCACATGCAGAGACACACATAGGCTCAAAATAAAGGGATGAAGGAAGATCTACCAAGCAAATGGAGAACAAAAAAAAGCAGGGGTTGCAATCCTAGTCTCTGATAAAACAGACTTTAAACCATCAAAGATCAAAAGGGACAAAGAAGGCCATTACATAATGGTAAAGGGATCAATTCAACAGGAAGAGCTAACTATCCTAAATATATATGCACCCAATACAGGAGCACCCAGATTCATAAAGCAAGTCCTTAGAGACTTACAAAGAGACTTAGACTCCCATACAATAATAATGGTAGACTTCAACACCCCACTGTCAACATTAGACAGATCAACGAGACAGAAAGTTAACAAGGATATCCAGGAATTGAACTCATCTCTGCACCAAGTGGACCTAATAGACATCTACAGAACTCTCTGCCCCAAATCAACAGAATATACATTCTTCTCAGCACCACATCGCACTTATTCCAAAATTGACCACATAATTGGAAGTAAAGCACTCCTCAGCAAATGTAAAAGAACAGAAATTGTAAGAAACTGTCTCTCAGACCACAGTGCAATCAAACTAGAACTCAGGACTAAGAAACTCAATCAAAACTGCTTAACTACATGGAAACTGAACAACCTGCTCCTGAATGACTACTGGGTACATAACGAAATGAAGGCAGAAATAAAGATGTTCTTTGAAACCGATGAGAACAAAGATACAATATACCAGAATCTCTGGGACACATTTAAAGCAGTGTGTAGAGGGAAATTTATAGCACTAAATGCCCACAAGAGAAAGCAGGAAAGATCTAAAATGGACACTCTAACATCACAATTAAAAGAACTGGAGAAGCAAGAGCAAACACATTCAAAAGCTAGCAGAAGGCAAGAAATAACTAAGATCAGAGCAGAACTGAAGGAGATAGAGACACAAAAAACCCTCCAAAAAATCAATGAATCCAGGAGTTGGTTTTTTGAAAAGATCAACAAAATTGATAGATTGTTAGCAAGACTAATAAAGAAGAAAAGAGAGAGGAATCAAATAGACGCAATAAAAAATGATAAAGGGGATATCACCACTGACTCCACAGAAATACAAACTACCATCAGAGAATACTATAAATACCTCTATGCAAATCAACTAGAAAATCTAGAAGAAATGGATAATTTCCTGGACACTTACACTCTCCCAAGACTAAACCAGGAAGAAGTTGAATCCCTGAAACGACCCATAGCAGGCTCTGAAATTGAGACAATAATTAATAGCCTACCAACCAAAAAAAGTCCAGGACCAGATGGATTCACAGCTGAATTCTACCAGAGGTACCAGGAGGAGCTAGTACCATTCCTTCTGAAACTGTTCCAATCAATAGAGAAAGAGGGAATCCTCCCTAACTCATTTAATGAGGCCAACATCGTCCTGATACCAAAGCTTGGCAGAGACACAACAAAAAAAGAGAATTTTAGACCAATATCCCTGATGAACATCAATGCAAAAATCCTCAATAAAATACTGGCAAACTGAAAAGGCCTTTGACAAAGGCCTTTGACAAAATTCAACAGCTCTTCATGCTAAAAACTCTCAATAAATTAGGTATTGATGGAACGTATCTCAAAATAATAAGAGCTATTTATGACAAACCCACAGCCAATATCATACTGAATGGGCAAAAACTGGAAGCATTCCTTTTGAAAACTGGCACAAGACAGGGATGCCCTCTCTCACTACTCTTATTCAACATAGTGTTGAAAGTTCTGGCAAGGGCAATCAGGCAAGAGAAAGAAATTAAGGGTATTCAGTTAGGAAAAGAAGAAGTCAAATTGTCCCTGTTTGCAGATGACATGATTGTATATTTAGCAAACCCCATCATCTCAGCCCAAAACTCCTTAAGCTCCTTAAGCTGATAAGCAACTTCAGCAAAGTCTCAGGATACAAAATTAATGTGCAAAAATCACCAGCATTCTTATACACCAGCAACAATCAGCCAAATCATGAATGAACTTCCATTCGCAATTGCTTCCAAGAGAATAAAATACCTAGGAATCCAACTTACAAGAGATGTAAAGGACCTCTTCAAGGAGAACTACAAACCACTGCTCAGTGAAATAAAAGAGGACACAAACAAATGGAAGAACATCCCATGCTCACGCATAGGAAGAATCAATATCGTGAAAATGGCCATACTGCCCAAGGTAATTTATAGAGTCAATGCCATCCCCATCAAGCTACCAATGACTTTCTTCACAGAATTGGAAAAAACTTCTTTAAAGTTCGTATGGAACCAAAAAAGAGCCCACATTGCCAAGACAATCCTAAGTCAAAAGAACAAAGCTGGAGGCATCACGCTACCTGACTTCAAACTATACTACAAGGCTACAGTAACCAAAACAGCACAGTACTGGTACCAAAACAGAGATATAGACCAATGAAACAGAACAGAGTCCTCAGAAATAATACCACACATCTACAGCCATCTGATCTTTGACAAACCTGAGAAATACAAGAAATGGGAAAAAGATTCCCTATTTAATAAATGGTGCTGGGAAAATTGGCTAGCCATAAGTAGAAAGCTGAAACTGGATCCTTTCCTTACTCCTTATACGAAAATTAATTCAAGATGGATTAGAGACTTAAATGTTAGACCTAAAACCATAAAATCCCTAGAAGAAAACCTAGGTAATACCATTCAGGACATAGGCATGGGCAAGGACTTCATTCTAAAACACCAAAAGCAATGGCAACAAAAGCCAAAACTGACAAATGGAGTCTAATTAAACTAAAGAGCTTCTGCACAGCAAAAGAAACTACCATCAGAGTGAACAGGCAACCTACAGAATGGGAGAACATTTTTGCAATCTACCCATCTGACAAAGGGCTAATATCCAGAGCCTACAATGAACTCAAACAAATTTACAAGAAAAAAACAAACAACCCCATGAAAAAGTAGGCAAATGATATGAACAGACATTTCTCAAAAGAAGACATTCATACAGCCAACAGACACATGAAAAAAGGCTCGTCATCACTGGTCATCAGAGAAATGCAAATCAAAACCACAATGAGATACCATCTCACTCTAGTTAGAATGGCAATCATTAAAAAGTCAGGAAACAACAGGTGCAGGAGAGGATGTGGAGTAATAGGAACACTTTTACAGTGTTGGTGGGATTGTAAACTAGTTCAACCATTATGGAAAACAGTATGGCGATTCCTCAAGGATCTAGAACTAGAAGTACCATATGACCCAGCCATCCCATTTCTGGGTATGTATCCAAAGGATTATAAATCATGCTGCTATAAAGACACATGCACACGTATGTTTATTGGGGCACTATTCGCAATAGCAAAGACTTGGAATCAACCGAAATGTCTATCAGTGACTGGATGAAGAAAATGTGGCACATATATACCATGGAATACTATGCAGCCATAAAAAGGATGAGTTCGTGTCCTTTGTAGGGACATGGATGCACCTGGAAAGCATTATTCTCAGCAAACTATCACAAGAACACAAAACCAAACACCACATGTTCTGAGTCATAGGTGGGAACTGAACAATGATACCGCTTGGACTTGGGAAGGGGAACATCACACACCGGGGCCTATTATGGGAGGTGGGAGAGGGATTGCATTGGGGTTTATACCTGATGTAAATGATGAGTTGATGGGTGCTGACGAGTTGATGGGTGCAGCACACTAACATGGCACAAGTATACATATGTAACAAACCTGCACGTTATGCACATGTACCCTATCACTTAAAGTATAATAATAATAAAAAAAAGAAAATGAGGAAAAAATAAAATGAATTTTGGAGATACGGTAACCCAATGCAACCTAGTTAAACTGAGAGTTTATCTTTACAAAGCAATTTCTTCTTGCCCACTCATTCTGTTTTAAAATTCATGTTCTGCTAACAATCTAGGGATGTAGGTTGATTTGCTTATTTTAAGAATCTGTGGCTATGAGGTTAGGTGACTTACTTGGATTTTGGGTCAAGGTGCGTAATCAGTTCAGTGCTTTTCTCACTGCACCAGTGATTCGTGACTGTGGGGATCTTGCAAAATCACCCAAAATACATATTAAAATAGTCTGGAGAAATATATATGTTGTACATTTATTTTCTTCTCAATGATGAACAAACTCTATAATAATCTTAACATTTTTGCCCAGTCTTGGTGACACACAAACCTCTTGCTATGGGAATTCTTTGGATTTGTGTTTAATTAGCAAATGGCACATGTAAGACAGCTGTTTTATAATGGAAAAGGCTCATAAACCTTGTTAAAGAATAAACCGATCAGAAACAATAAAGATTAGGTATCAAGGACATTATATTTGCAAAGCCAAGATTTTCTTTAAAAATTAGGTGTTTTGCTCTGACAGTGAAATTTAATTAAGTTCTGCAGACTGCATATTTTGCAGTTGAGAGCCAATGAGGTAATCTTATTCTTTTCTCTTCTCACTCTATCAATGCGTCCCCTATCCTCGTTTTATAAACTCCCCTAAAACCATAAAATAGGTTCAAGTGGCAAAGAATGTTATACTAACGGTATTTAAATTACTCATTTTTATGTTTCATTTCAAACAAATTAATAATATTTTTCTTAGATATAATACTTAATGAGTCCAGTGATTCATCTCTTGAGAAACTAACACATAATTGATAGTAAAGGTATAAGATTTTGACAAAAATCATCCCTCTGACTTTATAATGATGTTTGAGAACTCCAGATGTATATGTATATATTCCAAATTATTTTGTGGAAAGGCATCTTTATGTCAGACATAATTAGTGATGAAGTACTTAAGTTTATTGCATCCTCACAATTATGACATACATTTCGTAAGCTCTGACCTTTTATCTTGATTGCAGCTGGCTTATTATTTACTGTTATTTTATCTGATTAGCCCTGTGGAATTTTGATCTTTATGTGCTCTGAATTTTCTCTAATATGTTATTAGGTTTTCATTGATTCCTTAGTTTACTTTAATCTTTAATTAACTTTTTACATTTATTAAGACATTTAAAAGTTTTATAAAGTAAATAAATGCTTAAAATGCATATATTTGCTTGATAAACCCATAGAACAATGTTTTGTATAGTGTAAATGACCCCCAAAATGGATAATTGTAGAATACTCCCTTCTCTATATGACAACTTTTTTTTGGTAATAATAATTGAAATGAAACAAATACAGTAATAATAACAGAAAAAAGAAATGCAGAAAACTTTCTTTTATTAAATTTTGTATATTTAATCACACCAGTAAAAAAAATAATACTTTTCATTAATATATTTTGAAAAATAAGAAAAATGATGAAATGCATCCAAGGGAATAAAGTCTGCAAGATTCAGAGAATAACTTTTACCTAGAAGGACAATACTAAAGTAACTCCAGTACTGTTTCTTCATCTTTGCTATCATTGTATTATTATTGTTTATTTTGAATTTGCAAATGCAGTAATATGTTGAGCCACAAGGGCTGGAGTTGTGAATTGTACCGAAACTGAGCTCACATTTTTTCAAACCATTATAAATTTACTATTGAAACGAAGGCAGAGAACAGAGGTAGCTGATTTGGTTTGTGCCAGGGCCAACTGGGTAACTCAGTTCTTCATATTAACTTGCCCATAGAGTACTATTTTTGCTAAAGGTAAGAAATGAACATATGCTAATTTGGAACATACATATGTATTGTTAAAACTCAACAGTAACAAGAACAATGTTTAGAACTTAGAGCAGAAATTTGTAAACGGTAGCTATTGGGCCAAATCTAGTCTTGCACCTGTTTTTCTGACTTGCCAGCCAGCTAAACAATGGTTTTATATTTTTCAAGGGTGGGCAAACACCAAAAGAGGACTATTTATTAACACATAAAATCATATGAAATTTAAGATTCAGTGTCCACAAAAAAACTTTTATTGGAACACATAAACATCCATTCATTTGTGTATATCCATGGCTGCTAAGAACAGAACTGATTAGTGTGACAGAGACTGTATGGCCCGTGTGTTAGTTATCATGGGCAGCCATGACCAAGTACCACAAACTGGGTGACTTCACACAGTAGAAATTCATTCTTTCATAGTTCTGGAGACTTGAATCTGAAATCAAGTTGTCAGCAGGGATGGTTCCTTCTGGAAAAGTCCAGGGAGCCTCGGTTTCATGCTTTCCTCTCAGCTTCTGGTTGCTGCCAGCAATCTTTGGCATTCCTTACCTTGTAGATGCATCAGTACAATGTCTGTCTGCAGCAGCACATGGTGCTTTCCCTCTGTGTCTTCATATCATCATCTTATGTGGATGCCAGTCACAATGAATTAAAGTCTCACTCTAACCCAGTATGATATCATCTTAACTAATTACATGTGCAATGGCACTATTTCCAAATAAGGTTACATTTTGAGACACTGGGAGTTAGGACTTCAACGTTTCTTATTTTGGTGAAACAATTCAACCCATAACAGTCTGCAAAATTAAAAATATTTGTTATCTTGAACTTTGCAGAAAAAGTTTGCCAATCCATGACTTAGACCAACAACATTTTGCAGGTGATGGGAGATGGAGAGAAGAATTTTATCATTTACATCGTTTTTAATTGCTGATATATGGACATCATAATAGAAAACTTCCTGAGTGTTAGTTGTCCTCATTGTCATTTTTAATTCCTCTACCTGCAATCCACTCCCTTGTAGCCTGCACCAGGAACACACAGCCTCTCACCCTCTTTGTTTCATGCTGCAAGAGAAATGCTTACAAATTACTACCTCTTGTTATCCTTATTGTCAGCTTTCTAATGATGATTAAAGGCTTCCTCTTTTTTTTTTTTTTTTGAGACTGAGTCTCCCACTATTGCCCAGGATAGAGTGCAGTGGCACGACCTTGGCTAACCGCAACCTCCTCCTCCCAGGTTCAAGCAATTCTCCTACCTCAGCCTCCTTAAGTAGCTGGGCTTACAGGTGCCCACCATACCACCATGCCCGGCTATTCTCTGTATTTTTAGTAGAGATGAGGTTTCACCATATTGGCCAGGCTGGTCTTGAATTCCTGACCTCAAGTGATCCGCCCACCTCAGCTTCTCAAAGTGTTGGGATTACAGATGTGAGCCACTGGGCCAGGCTTGGCTTCCTCTTTCTTTGAGTAAAATGATCACATCATCCCAGCTGAACTATTTTTGAGGAGATTGAGAGGGAGAGCAGGAAAAGACTCAAGCACCTATACTGAACATGTACATCCACAATGGGGCTAAATTGTTGGGTATGCGAGTGTCCCTCTTAACAGGTTGTACTTTAATTCCCCAGTTGCTGTTATTATAGGTGTTAACTTTCTAGTAGTGAGTGTGGTTACCTGAATGTGGTTGAGAGCCTCATGTGTCTGAACCTCTGGTTCTTTTTATGGGAGATATTTCAAGGTACAGAATTAAATCAAGGCTGTCAGGGAATTATATTTCTTCAAGGAATTTGATCTTGATATAGTTTGTTATCTCTTACATTTTCATTTAAGATAGTTTAATGACTGGAACTGTTTTTACATAAATATCTGCAAGCTACATTTTGAAATAATTTCTCCTCTTTTGATCTAACCTTTTTCAAATAAATGTTGTTAATTGTGTAATTAAATTTCCTTAACTTACTCTTCAAAGTGCATTACTTTATTTATAGCATCTCATTAAAAGTTTTCATGTATTTAAAAAATTTTAGCCCTGTCATATGTTTGCAGGCAAGAAAACTAACTTGTAAATAAAATCCCTTTGTACTACCCTTTGTTTTAGCTGTATAGACCATCATATTATTACTTTCTCTGAGGAATAGTCTGTGTTGCCCTTTTTGGAGATTATAGATCAATAATTCTAAATTCATGCTGCATCGACTGCAAACTTTGCAGGGTAGTTTGTTTGACCATAGTATTTTAATTATGCTTGTTCTTTAGTGATTTTTATCCATTTTGTGTATATAATACTAAAATGACACACACACTGAAGATGCCAACTTTATAGCTTAAACTATATTATTGTATGTATAGTTAATAAAGATATATGACAATATAATGAGTACATTGTAAGTTTCCAAAGCTTCAAGAATGTGTATTTTAAAAAACCCTCTTACGATGTCATCTAGCTGCATAATTTAGAAGAGTAAAGGCCGAAGGGCTGGCTTGTGTATTCTCTTAGACACAAGACCAAGAAGGCAGCCATGGGGCTACCATCTGTATGTTGCATCCATCTTCAATGTAAGTATAACCTGTCAACCCCTTTAAAAGAATTAGGAGGCTGAGGTGGGCGGATCACCTGAGGTGAAGAGTTCGAGACCAGTCTTCCCAACATTGTGAAACCCTGTCTCTACTAAAAATACAAAATAATACAAAAAATTAGCTGGACATGGTGGTGGGCACCTGTAATCCCAGCTACTTGGGAGGCTGAGGCAGGAGAATTGCTTGAAACCGGTAGGTAGAGGTTGCAGTGAGCCGAGATCGTACCACTGCATTCCAGTCTGGGTGACAAGAGCGAAACTCCATCTCAAAAAAAAAAAAATAAATAAAATAAAAAGATGTAATCCCTTTGGAAAATGTAATTCTAGAAATAATCAAATTCTGATGAAACATAACAAGAATAAGTGTGAAATGCTTCCCACAATAGTCAATTGAGATGTTTGGTTAGAGGATTTAGTACTGACCCTAAATGTTGCCTAGTAGCCACCAAATTCTAAATAAATGAAATGTAAAACAAAAACTAATTGAAAAGATTCCCCTTTGTTAAGGTGGTGAAGATCAAACTTCATCCCCATTCTGAAGGCAATGTACAGGAAGGCTTATTTTAAAGAGATCAATAAACACCAGGGATCCAGTATTTAGGAGAGTCAGTGGAAAGATGTCCATTCTTATGAAAGGTGGCTTCTTTACCTTCTCTTTTTTCTCCTTCTCTTTCACTTCTGTGTCTGTTTTTTTCCTCTCTTTCACATTCCTTTAATTTTAACAAATTATTATGAAGGGTAGATCAATAGATAGTTATCTAAATACCTAGATATCTATCTATCCATTCTTATTGATTAGTTATGTATGTAACAAATCAACAAGAAAAAGGCCAGTAACGAAAATTTATAAAAGCCATGAACAGGCAGTGAAGTTTCCCTTGGCTTCTCTTCAGGAAAAGGGAACTATTGCTACTTTGTTGCATAAAATGGGGGAAGCTAGTGCTGTGACTCTACAAGGAATCTTTTGCCGGCTACTCTATGTCCCTTATCTTAATTTTATTAATAGTTCTCTTTTTTTCTTTTTCTTTTTTCCTTTATTTCTTCTAATAATATAAAATGGAATATATGTGCAGAATGTGCAGGTTTGTTACATAGGTATACTTGTGCCATAGTAGTTTGCTGCATCTGTTGACACATCCTCTACGTTTCCTCCCCTTACCCACTGACCCCCAACCAGCCCTGGTGTGTGTTGTTCCCCTCTCTGTGTTCATGTGTTCTCAATATTCAGCTCCCACTTATGAGTGAGAACATGGAGTGTTTGGTTTTCTGTTCCTGTGTTAGTTTGCTGAGGATGATGGTTTCCAGCTTCATCCATGTCTCTGCAAAAGACATGATCACATTCCTTTTTATGGCTGCATAGTATTCCATGGTATATATGTACCACACTTTCTTTATCCAGTTCATCATTGATGGGCATTTGGATTGGTTCCAAGTCTTTGCTATTATAAATAGTGCTGCAATAAACATACGTGTGCATGTATCTTTATAGTAGAATGATTTATATTCCTTTGGGTATATACTCAGTAATGGGATTGCTGGGTCAAATGGTATTTCTGGTTCTAGATCCTTGAGGAATCGCCATACAGTGTTCCACAATGGTTGAACTAATTTACACTCCTACCAACAGTGTAAAAGTGTTCCTACTTCTCTGCAGCCTCACCAGCATCTATTGTTTTCTGACTTTTTAATAATCGTCATTCTGACTGGCATGAGATGGTATCTCATTGTGGTTTTGATTTGCATTTTTCTGATGATCAGTGATGTTGAGCTTTTATTCATATATTTGTTGGCCATATAAATATTTTCTTTTGAGAAGTGTCTATTCATATCCTTCGCCCAAGTTTTGATGAAATTGTTTTTTTTCCTTGTAAATATGTTTAAGTTTCTTTTAAATTATGGATATTAGATCTTTGTCAGATGGGCAGATTGGAAATTTTTCTCCCATTCTATAGGTTACCTGTTTAGAAACCAAATCATAAATGAACTCCCATTCACAATTGCTACAAAGAGTAAAATACCTAGGAATACAGCTAACAAGGGATGTGAAGGACCTCTTCAAGGAGAACTACGAACTACTGCTCTAGGAAATAAGAGAACACACAAACAAATTAAACATTCCATCCTCATGGATGGGAAGAATCAATATTGTGAAAATGGCCATACTACCCAAATAATTTATAGATGCAATGCCATTCCCATCCAACTACCATTGACATTCTTCACAGAATTAGAAAAAACTACTTTAAATTTCATACGGAATCAAAGACAACCCCATATAGCCAAGACAATCCTAAGCAAAAAGAACAAAGCTGGACGTATTACGGTACCTGACTTTAAACTATACTACAAGGCTACAGTAACCAAAACAGTATGGTACTGGCACTAAAACTGACATACAGACCAATGGAGCCTAACAGAGACCTCAGAAATAGCACCACACATCTACAACTATCTGATCTTCAACAAACCTGACAGAAACAAGCAATGGGGAAAAGATCTCCTATTTGGTAGCTGAGAAAACTGGCTAACTATATGCAGAAAACTGAAACTGGACCCCTTCCTTACACCTTATACTAAAATTAACTCAAGATGGATTAAAGACGTAAATGTAAAACCCAAAACCATAAAAACCCTAGAAAAAAACCTAAGCAATACCATTCAGGACATAGGAGTGGGCAAAGACTTCAGGACAAAAACACCAAAAGCAATTGTAACAAAAACCAAAATTGACAATTGTGATCTAATAAAACTAAATAGCTTCAGCACAGCAAAAGAAACTATCATCAGAGTGAACAGGCAACCTATGTTTTTCTTAAAGACCTCCTGGGCTCTTTTCAACTTAACATTTTAAAGCCAACAACACAAAGAACAGGTCTTAAGGCAATTATATAGTACTGATTTCATGTGATTGAATCAACATAACAAATACACAAATACGTGGTTGATAGGCTATTAATTACTGCCTCAATTCAAGTTATTATTTGGTCTATTCAGGAATTCGACTTCTACCTGGTTTAGTCTTGGGAGGCTGTATGTGTCCAAGAATTTATCCGGTTCTTCTAGATTTTCTAGTTTATTTGCATAGAGATGTTTATAGTATTCTCTGATGGTAGTTTGTATTTCTGAGGGATTGGTGGTGATATCCCCTTTATCATTTTTTATTGTGTCTATTTGATTCTTCTCTCTTCTCTATTACTTTGACCAGCAGTATATCCATTTTGTTGATTTCTGCATTTTTTAAAGGTTTTTATTTGCTGCTAAAATATCAAACTACATTATGGTGTATATGGATGTGTATCAGGTATTTAGTGGATTTTAAAATATTTTTATGTCATAAGTTTTCAGAAAACTCTCAGCTCTTATGTCTTCAAACATGGCCCCTTTGGGTCATTTCTATATGTTTTATTTCTGGAATTAGGCAGATATTCGAGGTCCTCAAATTTTTCTGCACATCTCTTAATCTCAAACTCTCTCTTTCTCTCTCAGTTTCTGAGAGATTCCCTTAGTTCTGTCTTTTGATTCATTAATTCATTAATTTTGTCTTTAAATTTCTTTGACCTAAAGTTTTGTCTATAGTTTGAAAGAATTTTTAAAATTCCCCTATTGACTCTACTATCTTTTTTTTCCAAAATTTTTAATTTGTTCATTTTCTTGTGGTATTATGTATCAGTCTTCAGAGTATTTTTTTAACCACTAATCTTTGATTGCCTCCATGTTTCTTTTTCAAGCCTGCAATTTGAATCCACCATTCTTTTAAGCTAAACAAAACTTTCTCTAGTTTCTAAATAAAAACTTCTGATATCATAAGTATTTTTCTGGAATACTTAGACAAAATAGAAACAAATAACATTTTCTATTCTAGATTCTCCTATAAAAATATAATACTCACAAAATGTTTCTATTACCTTCAAATATTTTCTCAAATTATTGCCCTGTGATTACCATATTATGAATGAGTCATATCTATGTTGTCTTTCTTTCAAACTTGTAGATAACATTTTTTTAGTGGTTGTGCCTTACACTATTAAACAGTGAATAGTAAAAGTTGCATTAATTTATCTGGATGTTCAGCCTCTATAAAAGCAACCATAGGCTTAGCTGACATACTTTCACATTTAATCTGTAGATTTGATGTAACCTAACGGCAACTTTAGTATAAACTTCTAAAGGGACTTACTATCTTTGTATATATTTTGTTACTATAAGGTACACAGTGCATAGTAGATACTTTTAGAAAAGTATAGTGATTCTGGGAATTTATATTGAATTTAAAAAGTAAACTTGATAAACCAGTTGTATTAAGTTAATATATGTTCACTTATTGCACAAATAATTCAAATCATACAGAATTTTATGAAAAATACTAATAGTCTCACTTTCCTTCTCTTACCTGTCTGAGATACCCAATTCTAAGGTTAGGGTAATACCCTCTGGAAATACTTAAATAGTGCCTTTTCTTTTCCTGTTGTGATCCTTAAAATTGCCCGTATTTGCTTGTACTGCATGTTGATTTCCCTTTATGATTTTGCTATTTCTTCATGATCCTCTTTGGCAACATAATATAGTTTCAACCTTTATATCATCTCAGTTGATGTAATAGTTCTTGGTATATTTTGCCAAATGTGGTGTCTACCCTTGACAAGTCAAAATGATAGTACTATTGATCTTACTTTTTATGTGTACCATTGGCTAAAATGCTAGAGAGTGAACTACAGTGACTTTACAATGATTTCTCTACTGTAATTTATTGGAGGAACTTCTAGCATTTGTCACAAACAGGTAAATTATACTTTGATTCTTTCCCTCTGAATAATATTTTAGCCTAAAAGATCTTACTGCAATTCCAGTTGCACCAGAAGAGTCTATTAAACTACTATACTTTTAGAGGAATCAGTACATATTATCTTCAGGTTTCACTGAAAAATGTAGAATTGTTTGAATTAGTCTGAGTGTGGCATGATATCTTGCAAATGCATTTTTAAAAAATTAATATTATAAGGATTTAGTCTAAATCAGGCTTATGTATGTGCGAAATTTACAGCTGATAACCTGAATAAACAACAGGAGAGTCAGCGTTTCAACTTTTACATGTTTAACAAAGGATTATGGAATTGTCCCACAAGCATAAGCTAAATCATGAAAATTTACATTTTCCTTCTGTAGGACAGTTCCTTCTAACATTATCCTCTGAACAACAGCTCATTTTCTTGTGCCAGTATTCTATTCCCTGAACTGCAGCTTGGCAGCAGCCAGGTCTCAAATTTCAACCACATGTATTTCAAAAAATCAAAAGATCCTTATTTGGCACTTCAGTCACATATCTTTAAAAGCAGTGTTTGTGCGTCAGATTTAGAAATAATTGAAACCAGGGGGTTCAAAAAAACCAAACTTTTCTTCCAAGATGTTTCAGCTTCAACTGATTCCAAAAACACTGAAAGCAACAGAATGGAAACGAGAATAGAAACCGCATGCAGCCTGCAGCATAATGTACTGAGAGTGCAGGCAGAAATGGCTTCAGAATGTGCAATCTACAACCAAGCCCAGATCAGGATCCTTGTAGGGCTTAACCCTATTTCCTCAATAGCCTGCCTGAAAACAGTCCTAGGGATCTGCAAGTCTCAGAGCAAGAGTGTCAGCTCATAAGGTCACTTTCTCTAAGACTGAAGATGAGAACACATGTAGAAATTTTTAGTTAGGGATCCAATCTTGAAAATCACATTAAAAACTATATGCGTATATATTTCATGGTCACAATTGATTTTCCATTCCTCAGGTTTGGGTTTTTTTTTTTTTTTTTTTTAAAAGGAGGGAGTCTTACATCATGTTTTTGTCCCAACCTTGAAAAATCTATTGAGGCTGTGCTTACGTCCTTGTGAGCAGCATGGTTTGTTTCAGTTTTGATTATTTGTCAGGTTGACTTAATCACACGAAAACAGCACTATATAATTACCTTAAGAACTGTTCTTCTATATTTGTTGTCTTTAGAATGTTAAGTTGAAAACAGCCCAGGTGCCTTAAAGGAAAAGGAGGCCTTATTGTAAAATGCAGATAAAGGACACAGAGCAGTTGGCAAGGGGTTTCTTATAGATTCACAGCACATGCTTCCCTCATTTTGTGCAATAGAGTAGCAACACAATAATTTTTCCAGTTCAAAAGAGCAATCAGTACTCTCCTCCTAAAGAGAAGCCAGCAAAGAACTTCACTCTGCCTACAGATGAAATAGAGACTTATAAAAAGGAGTGAATAGAAGACTACTCAATTTTATGTAAATTTGTCTTAACTCTAATGTTACATTACTGTAATGTAAACCTTCTTCTGTATTATTTAGGAGCATAAAATACTGGTTATCTGATCAAACAACCTTTAATTTAGACCATACCACTAATTTAATAATTTGTGGGTTTCCCAGCTTCCATTATTTTTCCATCACATGTATTGTTCGTATTGTATGAACTTGCCTTTACATAACTGATTTGAATGTTTTCCTGATCAGCTCAGCATCTCTCACTGAATCACCATTTTCAATCACTTCCAAGCTCTTTAGCCTGGAATTAAAGGCCCCTTATAATTTTACATTTGTCCTCGAAATCCCTTTCCTGTCTTACAGCCCAGTATCCTCTCACTACCTGCCCTTTTCCCATCCTTATTTGTACATTAGAACACCTTGTTTTTCAGCAGAATGTATTGTAGAGAGTACACGTTGGAGTTCAGTATATCAAAACTGAAGCTTCAACTTCATCACTTATTAGCTCTGAAAACCAAGAAAAATAATTTAATATTTGTAAAATGTCCCTGTGCCATCTAGTTCTAGAGGGATTGTACTTCCAAATGAAAATAAAAAAGGCATAGGAAACATTGTAAAACTCTAATGTAGTGTACTAATGATTCCCAAGGTGTGTCAGAACACCAATTCAATTTTATTGTCATTGTTTTATGAAGAGGTGGTTTCATGATCACATACATGTATTTGAATCCCAGCTCCACAATTTACCAGTTACTGACTTTGGGTAATTTATTTAATTTATTTACAATGTAGATTTTAGTTTTAAAATTTGTAAGAGGATAATAATAATAATAATAATGGCTCCCTCAAATAATTCTCATGAAGATTAAAAGAGTTAAAAGTTGAGCAAATGCCTAGAAGAGTGCCTCCCACAAAGGACATGTTAGATAAGGGTTTGCTGAATAAATAAGTCTTGCATTAAAAAAGGTTAAGTAGATTTCTTGACTCCAGGACATATTAGCAGATATGCAGTGTTGCTTTCCAAGAGAGAATATAATAGACAGCATTTCTCAAAATTATTTCCTCAAAGAAACTTTCTTTTGAAGATTACTTTGGAAAATGCTTAGCTTCACCAATAATTGTTCAATTTCTTAACAACAAATAGTCCTTTATTCTCACTGCCTAACTTCCTATGAAGGAATGATATACACACTGGCAAGGACAGCTAATTTGCAAAGCACTGGCAATATTCTCTTTTTTTAAAAAATAATAAACTTCATGTTTTAGAATAATTTTAGGTTTACAGCAAAATTGAGTGGAAAGTACAGAGAGTTCCCATGTTTTCCTGTTCCCTTTCCTGAACAGGCACAACTTCTCCAATTATGGATATCCAGCACCGAGGTGGGACATTTGTTACATCAATGACTCTACCTTGATACATCGTTATTATTTAATATCCAAAAATTTACTTTAGAGTTCCCTTTTGGTGTTTGTTGCACATTGTATGGATTTTAACAAAGAGACTATAAAAAGTCATACAAAGTAGTTTCACTGCCCTAAAAATCCTCTGTGCTCTACTATTTGTTCCCCACTTCCTGCTTACCCCTGGAACCACTGATCTTTTCACTGTCTCTACAGTTTTTTTTTTTTTTCCCAAGAATTTAATATATTTGTATTTATATAGTGTTTAGTCTTTTCAAGTTGAGTTCCTTTACATAGTAATATGCATGTAAGTTTCCCCTATGTCTTTTTATGCCTTAATAGCTCATTTTTTAGTGCTGAATTATATTCTACTGTCTTGATGTACCACAGTTTATTTTAGCCATTCACTTACAAAAGGACATCTTGGTTGCTTTGAACTTTTGGCAATTATAATAAAGCTGCTATAGTATCCATATGCATGTTTTCTTGAATGGATATAAATTTTCAATTTTTTTGGGTCAATTCCAAGGAGCACATTATAATAGTATGTTTAATTTTTTTTAAACTGTCTTCCAAAATAGTTGTACTTTTTTGCATTCCTACTGGCAATGTATGACAGTTTCTGTTGCTTCACATCCTCACCAGCATTTACTTGTTGTTGCCTGTACTTAGAATTTTACCCAGTCTAACAGCTGGTTAGTGATAATTCATTTGTGTTTTGTTTTGCAATTCCCTAGTGACTTATAATGTTAAACATCTGATATGACTTGGCTGTGCCCCACTCAAATCTCATCTTGAATTGTAGTTCCCATAATCCCCACATGTCATTGGAGGGACACAGTGGGAGGTAGTTTAATCATGGTTGCAGTTCTTGTGATAGTGAGGTTCTCATGAAATCTGATGGTTTTGTAAGGGGCTTTCCCCTCTTTTTCTTGGCACTTCTCCTTCTATGTAAAGAAGGATGTGTTTGCTTCCCCTTCTACAATGATTGTAAGTGTCCTGAGGCCTCTCGAGCAATGTGAAACTGTAAGTCAACTCTTTCCTTATAAATTACCCAGTCTCGGGTATGTCTTTATAAGCAGCACGAGAACTGACTAATACAGTATCTTTTTATATGCTCACTTTCTATCTGTATATCTTCTTTAATGAGCTGTCTATTCAGACTTTTGCCTATTTTTTCATCAGATGGTTTATTTTCTTATTGTTGAGTTTTAAGAGCTCATTGTACTTTTTAATAATAGTCCTTTATTGGATGTGTCTTTTGCAAAAAATTTTCTCTCTGTCTATGGCTTGTCTAATTATTCCTTGACAATGTCTTTTGCAAGGCAGATGTTTTCACTTTTAAAGAACCCCGCCTTATTAATTATTTCTTTATGGACAATGCCTTTGGTATTACATCTAAAAAGTCATTGCCATGCCCAAGGTTATCTAGGTTTTCTACTGATATCTTGTAGGAGTTTTATAGTTTTGAATTTTACATTTAGATCTATAATCTATTTTGATTATAATTTTTGTGAAGGATGCAAAGTCTGTGTCTAGATTCTTTTTTACCCATGTGGCTGTCTAGTTGTTCTAGCACTATTTGTTAAAGGAATTATCTTATTTTTCTGTTATATTGCCTTTGCTCTTTTGTCAAAAATCAGTTGACCATATTTATATGGATCTATTTCTTTTTTCTGTATTCTGTTCCACTGATCTATTAATATATATGTATTTTTTTTTTTACAGTAAGTCTTGAAGTTGGATGGTGTCAGTTCTCTACCATGGTTCTCCTTCAATATTGAAATGGCTTTTTGAGTCTTTCGCCTTTCCATACAAACTTCAGAATCTGTTTGTCAATACCCACAATATAACTTCCTGGGATTTTGACTGGAATTGCATTGAATCTATGAATCAAGTTGGGAAGAACTGACACCTTGAAAATCAACATTGTGTCTTTTTACCAATTAACATAAAATGTATCTTCATTTATTTAGGTCTTCTTTGGAATCTTACATCAGAGTTTTGTAGTTTTCCTCGATAAATCTTGTAAAAGTTTTGTTAGATATTTAAGTAATTCAATTTTTAGATGATAATATAAATGATAATATGTTTTTAATTTCAAATTGCAGTTATCCATTGCTAATACAGGAAAATGATTGACTTTTGCACATCAACCTTGTAATCTGCAACCTTGCTATAATCACTTATAAGTTCTGGAAGTTTTTTGTTGATTCTTTCAGATTTTCTACATAGATGATTATGCTATCTGTGAATAAGGACAGTTTTGCTTCTTTTCCCCTCCAATTTGTATACCTTTTATTATTATTATTTTTGTCTATTAGCTAGAACCTCTATTACAATGTTATAAAGTGGTGGTGAGAGGTGATCACCTTGCCTTTTTCCTAATCTAGGGCTAAAGCCTCAAGTTTCTCACCATTAAATATGATGTTATCTGCAGATTATTTGTACATGTTCTTCATCAGTTTAGGAAGCTCTTTTCTTTTTCTTTTCCATTATGAGTTTTCATCGTGAATGGGTTTTGGATATTGTCAAATACATTTTCTGCATCTCTTGCTCTGGTTATGTGATTTTTCTTCTTTAGGTTATTAATGTGATAGATTACGTGAATTGACTTAAAGTGTTGAACCAGCGTTGCATATCAGGATGAACCCCACTTTGTCAATAGTATATAACTATTTTCATACAATGATGGAATCAATTTGCTAATATTTTATTGAGGATGTTTGCATCTATTTTCATAGAGATATTGATGTGTAGTTTTCTCTCTTTTCTTGTAATGTATTTGTCTGGTTTTGGTATTAGAATAAAGCCAACTTCATAAAATGAATTAGGAAGCAACCCCTCTGCTTCCGTTTTCTGGAAGAGAATGTAGAGAATTGATATAATTTCTTCCTTAACTGTTAGAATTTACCATTGAACCCATCTAGGCCTTGCACTTTCTGTTGGAAGGTTATTAGTTGTTGTTTCAATTTATTTAATAGATATAGACTCATCCAGGTTGTCTATTTGTTCTTGTATGAGTTTTTGTTGATTATTTGTTTCAAGGTAATGGTTCATTTCATCTAGTTTATCAAATTTGTGAGCATAGAGTTGTTCATAATATTTCTTTATTATCCTTTCAATGTTTATGTGATCTACAATGATATTCCTTCTTTTATTTCTGTTATTAGTAATGTGTATCTTTTTTTCTTAGCTTGGCAGAGGCTTATTTATATTATTATCTTTAAAAAAAAAAAAAAACAACAGCATTACATTTTATTTTCTCTATTGATGTCCTATATCAGTTTTGTTGATTTATTGTCTAAATTATTTGTTTATTTTTTATTTGACTACTTTTTGGGTTTAATTTGCTCTTCTTTTTTTAGTTTCATAAAGTGGAAGCTTAGAAAACTGATTTTAGGTCTTTATTCTTTTCTAATTCATGCATTCAGTGGTATAGATTTACCTTTGGTAAGTTACATTTTCAACTTCATTTCCTTGAAAACATTTTAAAATTTATCTTGGTAATTCTTTTGTGACCCATGTGTTATTTAGAAATATGTTGCTTAATCTCCAAGTATTTGGAGATTTTTTCAGGTATCTTTCTGTTATTAACTTCTAGTAGAATTCCTTAGTAGTCTGAGAGCAGTCATTGCATGATTTCTATTCTTTCAATTTTATCTTAATTATTTGTATAAATTTAAGGGGCATGAGTTCAGTTTTGTTATATAGATATATTGCATGCAATGAAGTGTGGGCTTTTAATGTAACCATCATCCAAATAATGTATATTTTATGTATTAAGTAATTCTTTACCCCTTACCTCCTTCCCAGCTTCCCTCCCATTCAAGTCTCTGATGTTTTATATGTACACACTATTTAGCTTTTACTTATAAGTGTGAACATGTGGTATTTTCTCTTTTCTAAGTTGTTTTACTTAATGGCCTCCAGTTCCATCCATGTTGCAGCAAGCATTTAATATTCGTCTGTATTTTGGTTTTGGCTTGAAAGATATTAAACTATTTCCTAATCTTGGCACAATGAGGTAAAACATACATGTTAATTTAAATAATCTTAAAATCTGATCAAATAATCAATGTCTTATTTTGAGAGATTTCAGTGAAAATTTCTGTTGAATAAAAGTTCAATCAAATGTGAAATAATATATCATATGTAAAATGATATGATTAATAATATGTTAACCTTTTTCATCTATGCTTGTACACTTTAACTGTAATTAATACTTTTAGGTGTATTTTCTAATAGCCGTTATTCTAAAGGAAGAAATATATAATATATTGGATGGTTTCAGCATTTCTTTTTGGTTATCTTTATCATTCACAAATACCCTTTGCTTAAGATATTAAATACTCTAGCTCATATAAACATTAGGAGCATCTATAATGTGTGCACATATTTTTCTCTTGGTATCTTTATAGGTTTTTGAAACACAGTGAACTTAGGGAATCTATTCAGCTTTGTTAGCCAAAATATTTTAGGTAATAAACAGAGCCTGGGAAATTCCTTATGTCACAAATCTTTTTCTTGTGGTCTTTTATCATTTGATTTATCAAGTCAGGAGGTATCAGTCTAATAAACCAGTGGAACTTAAGGAATAATGTCATTTTCTTTAAGAATAAGCTGAGCTTTGGAAGTGTATCTTCATTGAAAAAATGTGAATAGACCCACTGTAAATCTGAACTGAAAAGGACACATGTTTTATCAGTCTACAAGTTGTACATAATTAAATATTCAACATAAACGTGACCTCACCCCAGACCCCAAAATAGCACTGTTAGTTCATTTTTCTTTTTTTCTTGGACATTTTGGATGTCTCATAAATCTCTGACAGGTATTTCTATATAATTGTACTCAAAGACAAAGGATGTTGTTTACCCGTGCCCTTTAACTACATTTTTATATTCATTATTTCTCCTTAATAAGTATTTATACACACATAATTGTTTAAAAATACAATAAAAATGTACAGCATACAAAAGATATAGTTAAAATATTATTTCCCAAGGTGATGTAACCATACCATTGGTAAAATGTGAAAATAATTTTATGGAGAGTCACATGAACAATCTTCTTTTCAATTGTAATTGCTACTCTTTTATTTATTTTTTATGGGTATTAGAATAATATAACAAGTACCTCCAAATCTTGTTTCATGAGGGTTAGAAAGATATCTTAAAAGAATGAGGCATTAAAAAATAAAAATGTTAAGTAAATTACAATACAGGTTGTATGAAGGTAGGGCAAAATGATAAAAGGCATTAGAGAAGCTTGGAAGTTTGGGGAACAGTGATTTAGAAGTCAATAGCAGCATCAGAATGGCATTTGATTTTAAAGTATAGTTAATTCAGCATTAATTTTCACTGGCCTGTCTTCCTAGTATATTTAGTTATAATTTCATTCACAAAAGCTAGATTAATATTTTTTATTTTTTATTTTAAATGTTTTGAGATGAAGCCTTGCTCTGTCGCCCAGGCTGGCGTGCAGTGGCACGATCTCAGCTCACTGCAACCTCCGCCTCCCATGTTCAAGCGATTCTCCTGCCTCAGCCTCCCAAGTAACTGGGACTACAAATGCATGCCACCACGCCCAGCTACTTTTTTTTCTTTTTGTTTGTATTTTTAGTAGAGACGGGGTTTCGCTGTGTTAGCCAGGATGGTCTCGATCTCCTGACCTCGTGATCCACCTGCCTCAGCCTCCCTCAGAGACCTGAGCCTCCACGCCCAGCATAGATTGATCTTTATCTCATTTCAGGTTCAGGTAAAACAAAGCTCATGACTGTGTGTATATCACACAAGGAACGAAGCAAAACAAAAACCACTAACTTGCATTTATTTAATGAGGCAATTTTTGTGGGAGTGCTTTACAACCTAAAACTATTGTATACACACACAAAATAAGGCACATTCTAGGATTTATCCTGGCGGCCATACAGACTGAACTCTTAAACTGTGATTGATCTCGCTCCTTGCATTATTTTTCCCCTAATTTCCACTGTAGCAAAACTGTTTGTCTCAGTACTGTTGTACCTCACTGGTAGATTCTCACCTTCTTTACTTAACTCATGCTTTACAAATGTACAAGATTTGCGGCCAGGCTCAGTGGCTCATGCCTGTAATCCCAGCACTTTGGGAGGCCGAAGTGGGCCGATTACCTGAGGTCAGGAGTTCCAGACCAGCCTGATTAACACGGAGAAACCCTGTCTCTACTAAAAATATACAATTAGCCGGGGCATGGTGGCGCATGCCTCTAATCCCAGCTACTTGGGAGGCTGAGGCAGGAGAATCGCTTGAACCCGGGAGGTGGAGGTTGCAGTGAGCTGAGATTGTTCCATTGCACTACAGCCTGAGTAACAGAGCTAGACTCCGTCTCAAAAAAGAAAAAAAGAAAAAGAAAAAGAAAAAAAAGAAAATGTACAAGATTCGTAATATAGACACAATCTTAATACGTTCGTGGTATATACCTTAAGCAAAATAATTCGGAAGGTGGTCTGGAAAAAAAATATTTTGGGAGAAATACATTGACTTTAATCATACATGCTATTAACATAACCATGTTTTACAATTTTACAAATCTTCCCATGTTCTCTATTATTCCTATTTGCCATATTACATGCTTTATAAGCTATAGAAGTATTTTTTAATGTTTGTTCTTACCCATTAAAATTTTTGAATTATTAAACTTGTGATACAAAAAATGTTATTTTATTGTATTATATTATGATAAAAATGAATATAAAGTTTGAGTCCCAAGACTTTTTAATCTTTGTAGAAGAACTTCATATTTGGAAAATATTTATTTAGGAGGAAGATATGCTTAAACTTTTAGTGCCTGAAGAGGTAGTAACAGAAAAGTTATTTGAGGTAAGTTCAAAAACTTACTTTGTAAATCTCTGTACCCTTGGAATGTAATCTATACTGTTTTTTTTGTTTGTTTGTTTGTTTTGTTTTGTTTTTTTTTTTTTGGCTTTCTCAGGAGATGTCCTAAGCATTTCCTTGACTTCTCAGATGCCACTGAAACCTGGTCCTCTGATTCTTTGGAATCCATTCCCCAGATTTTTGGGGGGGTTCTACATGTTCCTTCATAGTATGTTATTTGTTGAATAGACTTATGCAAAGAAATTCAAAATCTATCTGACAATTATTTTTCTTTTTAATATCAAACAAATTAGGTGATTTACTTCTTAATATTCATATCCGTCACCTAAATAACAACCATTTCAAAACTAAAGAGATCTTAAAAATAATCTTTGACTAGTTCACTGGGTGATCAATTTTTAAAACTTTAAGTCCTATTTATTTTCACTTGATAAAATATTATAATAGCATGCTGTGTTTCATATATGACTATACATATTTTATCTAGAAGTGAATGAGGAGGAAAAAACGACGAAAAGAGGAGTGGGAGAATTTTTCTATGGGAAAGAACTTTCTTATGTAAAAGAGCACATATATGGGATATTTTGTTAGAAAGATGAGAACCTCTATGCGTTATTAGGAAAAGAGAAGGTAAGTTGATTTGCAACAGAAAGAACAGTGCTATTTGGGGATATGTCAAGCCAGACAAGAATGTGGTTGAAGTTGAAGAGAGAGGTGTTTTATTCCTTAGAAGCTGATGTTATATTTTATTAAAGGTTGTACTATTTATGGTCTTACCTTATGATGAGAAATCCTCTTCATTACTTCCTTTTGGCTTAGAGTTGGTGGTACTAAGGAAAGAGAAGGGGACTGACTCCATCCAGCAGAATGACATGATATGGACAAGGCACAGCACATCTAGGATGTGAAATGCTGAATATACTAAGAATTAAGCTGAATAAACATCTACTTCTGACAATATGGTAGACTAGAGGCTCTAGAGTACTATTCTCCTACAGAACAACTAGATCCTGCATAGATCACATTCCCCTCTCTCAGGACCATTCCTAATACTATCTCCAAAAACAAATCAACCAACTAACCAACCAAATGAAGTGCACAGGTCCAGAGCTGAGAATAGTATGCATTGGGAAATGGGAAGCAGGGGTGCTCCAGGTTAGTTGCTCAAAGAAACACTGGCATCCAGAAATGGACCAGTTATGAATGGATGATCTGAGCCTGAGACTTTCTTGTCCACTCTAGTGGGTGACTGAAATTGTGCTAGGTTTATGGCAACTTCTAGCTATGTGCAGATACAGAAAAAGCATCTCAACTCTAGTTCTTCAAGAGTCCAACACATTCTCAAGCTCAAAGAACTCACAATGATCACCAAGCACTGGAGGAGATAAGCTGCTATTAATGACAATCAACAGAAACCTTTAGCAACAGATTTAGACCTGTAAGTACTTAAGATATTAGACATGTTAGGATCAGAATATGGAAAAAGCTATATATGAAATATTTAAGTAAATAAAACATGGAATCACAAAAGCAGGCATGCAACAAAAATGGAATTCTTAAAATGAATCATTGAAAACAATTAAATGGATGTAGTAAACAGCATTGAGTCAATGAGTTGACATGAGTTGACATGTAATGAAATAGAGTTTCTCATGGTGTCCTGAACTAGAACACCCAGAGCTTCTCCATAATGAGAAAGGGTGAAATGTTTGCTGATGGGAGAGCCCTTTGGAATGGGGAAACAATTTGACAGAATTTGTAGCTACAGTTACTTAAATTAAAATTATTTTAGCAGTTTTATACTTTTTAATTTCCAATGAAGATATATTTTAATTTTTTGTTTGTTTCCTTGTTTTCCTTTTTCATAATATCATGGTCTTACTTTACAAGTGCAATATTTTGGCTGAGTGCGGTGGCTCACACCTGTAATCCCAGCACTTTGGGAGGCTGAGGTGAGTGGGTCACCTGAGATGAGGAGTTTGAGACCAGCTTGACCAACATGGCAAAACCCCTTCTCTACTAAAAATACAAAAATTGGCTGGGCGTGGTGGCTCACACGTGTAATCTCAGCACCTTGGGAGGCCAAGGCAGGCAGATTGCCTAAGTTCAGGAGTTCAAGACCAACCTGGCTAATATGGACAAACCCTGTTTCGACTGAAAATACAAAAATTAGCCAGGCGTGGTAGCAGGTGCCTGTAATCCCAGCTACTCGGGAGGCTGAAGTGGGAGGATTGCTTGAACCTGAGAGGCAGGGGTTGTAGTGTGCCAAGATTTTGCCATTACACTCCAGCCTGGGTGACAGAGTAAAACCCTGTCTCAAAACAAAACAAAAAACAAGTGTAATATTTTCTTGAATTAGTCTTTTTTGTTCTCTGCATTATTCCTATTTTCTTGAGATCAATTATCTGTTTATTTTTGACTTTCAAACTGTTTCATTTTTTAATATACTAGTTGTCCATTTATGTTGAAGGTTGAGGAACAGGATTATTTTTTCTAAATATTTCTTCTTCTCCTCTGTTTCCTGATAAGGACAGTTGAGTAGAAGATAATCCCTGTATTCTTAAGCAAATTAAGTCAACTGTCAGGTTCTATTTTGGATAGGAGGATGGGTGACAGCCTCCTATAGATGGGCCCAACATATGAATCTGCGGTGACAATGCCCATTCGAAAAGTCAGAGAGAGTCCTCCATCTTCAAAAAATTAATTTATAGGCCGGGCGCGGTGGCTCAAGCCTGTAATCCCAGCACTTTGGGAGGCCGAGACGGGCGGATCACGAGGTCAGGAGATCGAGACCATCCTGGCTAACACGGTGAAACCCCGTCTCTACTAAAAAAATTTAAAAAATGCAAAAAACTAGCCGGGCGAGGTGGCGGGCGCCTGTAGTCCCAGCTACTAGGGAGGCTGAGGCAGGAGAATGGCGTAAACCCGGGAAGCGGAGCTTGCAGTGAGCTGAGATCCAGCCACTGCACTCCAGCCCGGGCAACAGAGCAAGACTCTGTCTCAAAAAAAAAAAAAAAAAAAAAAAAAAA
>NC_045436.1:62547414-62559902 GCF_002776525.5 Piliocolobus tephrosceles
AAAAAAAAAAAAAAAAAAAAAAAAAAAAAAAAATTAATTTATAGAAGAGATATATGCTTTTTTTTGCCTACATATAGATACTGCTTGGGTTGATGTTCTGAGTGCAACATGTGGCTGAACCATCTGTTCCTTATAGATGTTCAGCTTCTGTAATATTAGCTGATTCTGAGGTGGGATCTTCTCCTGGGTTCCAATGGACAAGTTTACTGTTACCTCAGATGCAGGCCCCTAAAAGCATATTCTGGGATGCAGTTTCCTCCTTTTTATTTTATCAGCGAGCACACTTCAATTGTCTTTCTTTCTTCAAAAAATGTATTTAGATTTCGTATTTGCTGATGAATCCCCTTCCTATTTTCCTGACTTTTTGCAGTTGTATACTGTTTTTCTATGAAATCTTGGAAGGCTAGTAAATATGCTCAACATAATAGATAATTATTGTTCTTCATTCTTAAACCAAACACTGTTCAATACACAAGGAAGTAAACTATGCATTTATTTCTAAAATATGTCTTAATTTCACAGAGCTTACATTGAGAAGGGGAGTATGAACAGTTTTTCTAAGCAAAAAAATTACAAGACGGAGTAACAAGTTGTCTGAGTGAGGCATCAGATCATCAGGCATTAGTGAGATTCTCCTAAGGTGCAGGCAATATAGATCCCTCCCACGCACTATTCACAATAGGGTTCCTGCTCCTATGAGAATCAAGTGCCTTCGCTGATGTGACAGGAGGCAGAGCTCAGGCAGTAAGTCTCCCTTGCCCCGCCACTCACCTCCTGATGTGTAGCCATTCTGCAGCCTAGGGGTTAGGGACCCTGGTGTAGAGAACAAACCTTTTAAATTAAGAAGGGAAAGATGAATAAGAGACAGGTGGTTTCTTATAAAAGGGTTCAATAGAAAAGAGGGTAGAAAACAGCATTTTTGCCAGCAAAAGAAGGAAAAGTCTGAGAGATTATTGTATATTAGAAGAACTACACAAAAATTTCATTGGCAAGGCCATAGTGCTATGAGACTAGAAAGGTAAAGCGTCCCATTATTGCAGTCAGTTTTGTTAAAAGTTTTTACTGTTATTCCAAGTCATTGAAAGCTTATTATCTGTGGAGTAATAAGAAGTATTTCAGAATGGTTACTCTGCTGACATTATGAAGAATCAGTTGGATGGTGAAGAGCTTGGGTATGCGCAGTTGAGTTAGGGAAACTCCAGGACGCACACATAGGAATCCTGGTCTAGGATGATGTCAGCGATCATGAAGACAAGTGAAAGGATTTGATTACATATTCAATAGAACTTGTTGAACATGAGAAATGATGAGAAGGAAGAATTCAAAGATGACCCTCAGGCTGTGCTGTCTTAGAGTTGAGTGAAGGCTGGAATAGGAGCCGGTATGCAAGGAAGGTGCAGGTGCCAATGATTCCTTAAGTGGGAAACCTTGAACTTAGCTGAATCCAGGATCAGCAAGATAGAAAGAAAATGTGGTAAATTTACTGAGGTGTTGGGGTGAGGTCCAGGGCCATTGTGTTAAGAGTCTTAACTGGGTTGCCCTTTAGGTGAGGGGGTTGAAACTTTTTTTTTTTCATTAAGGATCAAAAACTACCTGGGCAACTTTATACCCACAATATAAATACAACACTTTTTTAAAAGTAGAAAAACAAAGTGTTTTAATACAAGTAAACAAAAATAAATGAGTTAAATAAGAAATATTGCCATTTTGAATTTGAGAGAAGATATAGAAAGATAAAGAGGTAGATGTATCCTATGGCAACGTTTCTAAAAGGGCATATTTGAGGGCTTTCAATTGGTTTATGGCCTGTCTTTTATAAATTATTTTCCACAAAGGGTGAACCATTTATTTATTCTATTATAGATCTCAAATATATGTGTGTATAAATATATGTGTGTGTATATAGATATATACACACACACACACCTAGCTCCAGAGTCTACCCACTTAACCATCAAATCATCACATATATATACACATACATATCTATGTCATCACATGTATAATCATATGTGTATATATGAATCATCACATATACATACAAATCATTATATATATGTATATGTGTGCACATATACATATACATACATACACACACATACATATACACACACATATATGAGATATATAACAAGAAATCTCAGGGAAGAAATTAAGGAGTTAAAAAGGACAATAATAAGGAAATAATTATTGAGTACAAACTATCTGCCAGGTCCTGTTCTAGGTTCTTTCCATGTGTAAAATAATCGAATCCCCATACTATATGATAGGTAATTCATTTCACAAAAGAGGAAAGTGAGGACAAAAGCAATTAAATAACTTTCTCAATTTGACACTCTTAGGAATTGGTTATATCAAAATTTAAAAGTTGGCAATCTAGCTTCAGAGTGTACCCACTTAACCCTCAAATCGTTATAGGCTTTATATAAATGTATAAATATCTATATATTACATAGCTATAAATAGAATATATGCAACCAGAGAGCACATCCCAGGTCTATACGTGGCAGAAAAACTGCATAGAATAGCCAAATGCTTGACTGAAGGTGTAGATATTTTTATTAAGGAACCACAAAAATCAAGTTAGCTATAATAAATGACTCTGTCCATGCTTAATTCCTGGTTATGGTAGATATTACTAAGTTGTGAGTGAAAATAGGCAGAATGGGAAACTAAACAAGTTGCTGTATACATCATCTATTTCTTTGATGAAAGAAAAGTCTCAAAAAGAAAACTTTAAATGATTAGTCAGAGTGTTTGCAAGGCAGGCCAAGAAAGTGGCATCACTGTGCTCCAAGAGTCCCTAGGCACAGCAAGACTGGAAGTAGAGTGACCTTTGAGTGACTGAAGAAGTAAGAGGAACTTTGGAAATTGTTATTTGTATGTACACCATTATTATGTGTGAGTCGCTCATAATGTGGGCATTGCCAAGCACAACTATGCTCTTTTTAATTTTAATCCCTTTAACATGATTTGATGTGAAGCAGGCAAAACTTGTCTAAATAAATATACATGGTCTAATTTTGAAATTTGCCAACAACAACAGAAAATTTCAGATGAAAATATCCATATGTATATTTTTGTGAAAAATTTAAAAGTCATTTAAAGCTGCCTGTGGTCATTTTGAAAATATGAAGATAAATACGGATTTAATTTTCTCACTCAAATATTTTCCTAATTTGATGAACAAGCTGAAAAAGTAGAAATGACAGCCATTTAAATGATATTCCAGGGATACTTAAAGGGGACCTCACAATCTTATTTTTTTTCTTAAAGGCAGCTCTGTGTGTGTGTATCCAGGCATACATCCGTTTTGTAATTAAAGTTAAGGCATCAGAGTGTTGCCTTAGATTCAGCCATCTCATAGCTGTGAAGAAAAGGATGAACTGAATCAAAGGCCTTTGGAAAAATTTAAGCTGGGAGGATAATTCCTAGCCTCTGGGAGACTAAATCTACTTATGCAAAAGTATAAGAATGGAGAAGTCATGAGCATGAAAACCTCACAGATGGAAAAAAAAATAATCCTAGATGCTAACGGACAGAGGATTGACCTAAAAGAATTGGGTATACTCAGATATTCCTCATGTTGCTAATATATATTTACTGTTGTTTGTTTTTGACTTAAAATCAGTTATAGAAAGACAAAGGTTCAAATGACACACATCATTCATCTGTGACTCACAGAGAATAACAGGTCACTGACATTGTCAGGGCTAAACAGCTCCCTGATATTCGTCATTTAGTTAGTGTGCAGTTACCAATTGATGGTTTTCACAAAATTAAAATATTAAAAGTAATTTTAATACCATAACCTTTTCATAAGTACCATAGATATGCTGAAGTATTTATACTATTATTTGGGTGATATTGTTAAGAAACCCTCTCCCACCCCCAATATTGATGTATGTATGGAGAGACATGAATACCTATTTTGGGAGACAACATATTAACAGGATTGATTCTTTTTTTTTTTTTTTTTTGAGACGGAGTCTTGCTGTGTTACCCAGGCTGGAGTGCATTGGCCAGATCTCGGCTCACTGCAAGCTCCGCCTCCCGGGTTTACGCCATTCTCCTGCCTCAGCCTCCCTAGTAGCTGGGACTACAGGTGCCCGCCACCTCGCCCGGCTAATTTTTTTGTATTTTTTAGTAGAGACGGGGTTTCACCGTGTTAGCCAGGATGGTGTCGATCTCCTGACCTCGTGATCCGCCCGTCTCGGCCTCCCAAAGTGCTGGGATTACAGGCTTGAGCCACCACACCCGGCCCCAGGATTGATTCTTATACCATGTCACTGATGCTTATCTGCAGCTGGAGAGCTTATTTCTGGTCTATACATACCTAGTGGAACCATGAGATAGACAAGATAGAATAGCCATATACCTGACTGAATTGTGCAGGTGCTTTCAGTAATGCACCTCCAAAATCAAGTTAACTAAAACAAATTGCATGCAATTAGTTAGTGTGGTATTAAAGTTAGTATTAGGTTCAAATTATCTTTAAATTTATCATGTAGAATTATTTTTCAACTTGGAGCTGCATAAAATAACATAGGAACCTAGTGAACTTATTTGTACCTGAAAACTTGTTCTCACAGCCTGATTTAAAAGCCTCAGGAGATTTTTATTTCATTTCTTTATAAACTGTTTACTTCCAAAATATATCTATTCAAAATGTCATGAAACCTTGGAGGTAAAAGTTGTTGGACACAGTTGCTACTTTTAGTATTGTTATAGTTATGAGCAGTACCAAAATAAATGGTGAATTGTATTCTTTAAACTATTTTTACACACTTTATCTTGAGACATGATTTTCTTTTAAACTAGAAAAGTCATATTCTAACTAGAAGATTATAGTTCTTTTCTTTATACTAAATCAAAGATAAAATGTTTGCACTTGTTGAGTTGAGTGCACATTGGTATCTTTCAGGCATAGTTATACACAAACAACTCTGGTTAATTTTAGTAATAATAAAAACAAATAAATGTACAAAAAAAGGGATGAGCTGAGAACATTTCTTAGGGATTGGTAGAAATCAAAGCACTTGGAGGAGAAGCATCAGACAGCTGGGGAGACTCAGTGGCAGGACCTTGTGGAGCTTTTCTTGAAATCTTTGTGTTTGTGAACTACAGCCCGCATACCAAATGCCAGACACCACCAACTGCTTGTTCTGTGCAGCCTGAAAGCTAACAATATGTGCATGGTTTTTTAAAAATTTTGAATGTTTAAAAAAAACAAAATAATTCTCTTTTGTGGCATGGAAAATTATTTAAAATTTAAGTTTTAGGGTTATAAATAAAGTTTTATTGGAACACAGCCCCACTTATTCATTTATGTATTTTTTCCTTTTTCTTTTCTTTTTTTTTTTTTTTTTTTTGAGATGGAGTCTTGCTCTGTCCCCCAGGCTGGAGTGCAGTGGTGCCATCTCAGTTCACTGCAACCTCCGCCTCCTGGGTTCAAGAGATTCTCCTGCCTCAGCCTCCCGAGTAGCTGAGGTTACAGGCACATGCCACCATGCCCAGAAAATTTTTTTGTATTTTTAGTAGAGATGGGGTTTCACCGTGTTAGCCAGGATGGCCTGGATCTTCTGGCCTCATGATCCGCCCACCTTGGCCTCCCAAAGTGCTGGGATGAGGGGTGTGAGCCACTGCGCCCAGCCCATTTATGTATTTTCTATGACTGCTTTTGTGTTACAACAGTAGAGTTCTAGTGACAGATTCTGTGACATGCAAAGCTGAATATATTTACTACCTGGGCCTTTACAGAAAACTTTTTTTGACTCATAAACTAAGGAACTGACTTATAATAACTAGTCTCTAACAACCCTCAGTTGTGTTATCTCCACTCAGGTTCCAAATACCCAAGAGAGACAGTTGGTGAAGCTCAATTAACCTTGACTCGGGAGTCCATCCCTTGGCCTGTGATCACAGGTAGGGCTACTGGTTTGTAATTAGAGCAGACTGGTTTTGCACATGCAAGACAATGGAATCTGTCACAAACAGAAGGAAGAACCCATGAGGAAAAACTCTGGGCATACAAAAATAATGGCCATGTCAGTAGTACAATCAAGTCATTATTGTTGTCTCTTCTTTCATTTCTTTATTCTCTTAATGTACTTTATATTTCAATACATCAATAAGCACTTAAGAAGCATCTATTTTATGTGTTCCTTTCGACAGCCCAAACACCAGATATATAAAATAGTTCCTGCTTTTGAAGATCTCATAGTTACATGAGGAAAATGGTCATTCAAAAAGTTAATACAAATATTACGTAATCGTTACTTCAGGAGAGATAGCAACCAAGTGGTAAAGGAGTGAAAAGAAAGAAAGAAACAAGCGAGTTTACCTTTAGAATTCCAGGATTCTATAAAGAACAAGTGAATTTTTTTATTTTTTTTTTTTGAGACGGAGTCTTGCTCTGTTGCCCAGGCTGGAGTGCAGTCGCCGGATCTCAGCTCACTGCAAGGTCCGCCCCCCGGGTTTACGCCATTCTCCTGCCTCAGCCTCACGAGTAGCTGGGACTACAGGCGCCCGCCACCTCGCCCAGCTAATTTTTTGTAATTTTAGTAGAGACGGGGTTTCACCGTGTTAGCCAGGATGGTCTCGATCTCCTGACCTCGTGATCCGCCCGTCTCGGCCTCCCAAAGTGCTGGGATGACAGGCTTGAGCCACCGCACCCGGCCAGAACAAGTGAATTTTCAGCTGCAACTTTAAGGATGATGTTCCATTTATTTATTATTATAAAACAAACAACCCTAAAGTTTAGTGACTTGAAACAGTAACAATTTATTTTACTCATGAATCTATGTTTTGTACAATGCTTGGCAGAAACTAATTGTTTTTGCTTTGCTGGGGTAACACAAATAGTGGCTAAAGGACTTGGAAGGTGACTCACTGTCTGGCGGGTTGATTTTGCTATTGATTGAGTGGTCCTTGGGTAATTTACAAATGAGCCTCTCCAGAGGCTGATTGGACTTCCTTAATAGCGCGGTTTTTGGGTTCCATGGGCTAAATTTCCAGGTAACTAAGGTGGAGGTGCATGACATTGTTTGACCTAGCCTTGGATTTTACATGATATCACTTGTGCCTTACTCTATTGATTGAGACAGTCAAAAAGTCCCACTCAGGTTCAAGAGGAGACATAGATTAATTCTTATTAGGGAAACTGCAAAGTTCTAAAAGAGCGTTTTGACTTTGAGATATTGTTGCAGCAGTCTTTGAAAAATACTGTATTGCATAGTTGAGAAGAAATTTGAAAAACTGAAAAGATAGAAAATATCAATGGAAGATGTAGCAATGTACAAAAGCAGGGATTTATGAGAGGGTTTGCATATTGATTGAGTTTCCAGTGAGTTTAGAATGCATGTATATATGCTAATATATGCACACATTTATTATTATGCATATTTTAATGTGCATATATGTATGAATATATGCATTTATATATATTTATACATATATATATGAAGTGGGGTAGGAGAAATGGGGAAACTTGCTAGAAAAAGACTAGGAAAATAGACTAAGAAATGATTGCAAATGGCTCTGTATCATTACATGCCAGAAAATTTGGATTCTATTTTGGTTATTTGACTTACAGCAATTAATAGTTGTAACATAATCCTTAAACAGGTGTAGCCCCAAATTCATTGTTCTTTATATTATTCTTAGAATTCTTAAGGCAAATTCAGTTGTTCCCTCCTTTCTCTTTGTTCCTCTAACACTTGGTTTATATTTCTCATTCAGTACTTATCATATTGGATTTTATTTCTCCTTTTGAATGACTTCTTCATGCAACTGTAAGCACAAATCTACCTAAGGATAGTGCTATATTTTCAGGTTTGTTTTATAAGAGATAACTCCTTTCACGTGTTAGCCATATCCTTCCAGTTAGACATGTAAATGTTAATATAATTATAACCATACATTGCAGTGTGAACTTATACTAATATACTGTACTTCTACAACTATACTATGCCTTCATTTTATTATTTTAATTGAAGTATCACAGGTTGAATCTATGTTCAACATGGAATCTTTCAGTGATCAAATGGAAATATTTCCTGCTAAACACTCAAGCCACAAATCACAAAGCTGCAATGTTGTCATATTTGCAAGTAAATCATTGTGGCTGTTTATCACCAACTTTGATTTAAGAGTTTTCAATTCTCAGAAAGATCTTTGCTTCTTGTATATATCCTTATATTTTGCCAGAATCAAGTTTGCCTCAGCAACTTGATTGATCATAATTTAAAAATTGGTTCTTTTCTATTTACCTTTAAGTTTATTTCTTGCTACTTTTTCTCATACCATAGTGCTTCAAAGTAACATTTGAATATTCAGTTATTAGTAGAGTAAATGCGTTTATTTTCAATTGCTGTGTAACAAATCACCATAAACATAGCTGCCTTTGATACTTACTTGCTAGCTCACAGTTCTTGTAGGTCAGAAGCGTAGCATGCTCTGGGTCTTACAAAGCTGAAATCAAGTTGTTGTTTTGTGCTGCAATCTCGTCTGGAGTTTAGGGTTCTCTTCCAAGATAATGTGGTGACAAAATACCGTTCTTTGTAGTTGTAAGACTAAAGTTGCAGTTTTTCACTGGCTGTCAGACAGGGGCTGATGTCTGATTGATTACTTACCACATGGCTCCGTCTGTCTTCAAAAGAGCAATGGGTTATCTCTCTTGCATCAAATTCTTGTCACATTTCAAATCTTCTCCAAGAAGAGTGCTGTGACTTTTTTTTTTTTTTTGAGACAGAGTCTTGCTCTGTTGCTTAGGCTAGAGTGCAGTGGCAAGATCTCGGCTCACTGTAACTTCCGCCTCGCAGGTTCAAGCGATTCTCCTGCCTCAGCCTCCTCAGTAACTGGGACTACAGGTGTGTGCCACTATGCCTAGGTAATTTTTATATTTTTACTAGAGGCAGGATTTCACTGTGTTGACCAGGCTGGTCTTGAACCCCTGACCTTAAGTGATCCTCCCGCCTTGGACTCCCAGAGTGCTGGGATTACAGGTGTGAGCCACCACACCTGGCCGAGCCGTGTCCTTTTTAAGGGCTTACCTCATTAAGTCAGGTCCACCAAGGATAGTATTTATTTATTTATTTATTTATTTATTTATTTATTTATTTTTGAGATGGAATCTCACTCTGTAGCTCAAGCTGGAGTGCAATGGCACCATCTCCACTCACTGCAACCTCTACCTCCTGGGATCAAGCAGTTCTGCTTTAGCCTCTGGAGTAGCTGGAATTACAGGCACATGCCACCTCGCCTGGCCAATTTTTGTCCTTTTAGTAGAGATGGGTTTTCACCATGTTGGCCAGGCTGATCTCAAACTCCTGACCTCAGGTAATCCACCTACCTTGGCCTCCCAAAGTGCTGGGATTACAGGCATGAGTCACAGTACCCGATGTCTTTCTTTCTTAAAGCCAATTGTTCCATACAACATAACCCAAGTATGAAAGGGAAATCCATCATGGTCATAGTTCTCAGGGAGCAGAAATATTGTGGGGCAAAAGTGTTCAAAAGGGAATACTTTTGAGGTGAAAGGGGCAGTATTATACTATTAATAATTACATTGAGAGGTGAAAACTGAAACTGTCTTGGAAAAAAACAAGATCATGTTTGCATGATTATTTTCCTTTATTTTGACTTTCATTATCTCTAAGTTCACATGTTTACTTTCCAACTCCTTTTTCTTCTTTTTTATTTTCAAATTTGTTTTTTATATAACATTTGAATCATGCAAGAAATGCATGCCACATATTTATAAAATTATGAAGCATAAAACTTTTAAAACGTGAATCCAGCACTCGACTTAAGATTCTGAACATACCAGTATTATTGCATTTGCTTTTGGACTCCTTCCTTGTGCCATTGTCCCGCCCCTCCGCTCTGTTCCATTATGATCTCCTTCTGTTGGAGCTCAGTGATTACCATATAAGGTTTGAACTTTAGTTGTCTAAGAGAAGAGGCCATTATGCATGGAGCCACAGATGAGAAAGTCACTAAAGTACAGAATTTTTTTCCTTATGTTTGTAGTAGTAACTTAGGGTGGTACTGACTCATTCAGAGAGAAAAATCAATCATTTGGAGTCACCTAAAACAGTGCTCCTTTATAACTTAACAGCACTTGCTGCACTATTCTTAGCCATTTGCCCAGACTTGGAGGCGAGCCCAGTTAACCAGCTGCTTTCATCTCAAGGGCTTGCTGGCACTGATCAATTTTCTTTTCCAGACCCAGCCTCTTCTGACGCTTCCATAGTCAATCCATCTCTCTCAGTTTCTGCAACTGTGAAATTGTGTCCATTCTGTTCCTAGAAGACTTCTTCCTTTGATTGTTTTGAGTTATAAGCACATGGATACTTCCCAGAGTACAGACTCATTTGCACTGTCTTGTATGATATCCTATAGATGTCCAACCCAGTGACATCAGCAATGTACTTTTAAAAACTTCTCATATTTCTTTGCTTTGGAAGATGGGAAGCAGAGAAGTTTAACTCATCTTGAAATGGAAATATTGCTTGGAGTTTTTGGAGATAACACTAAAGACAGTGTGAAGAATGTGTAGGGAGGGATGGAGATGGTGGCAGGCAAATCAGCTAGGGGACTGCTGCAATAGTCCTGCTAAGAGGCAATGCAGTGTGGTGTTTTATGCTCTGTCAACTTAGCTAAGCTGCAAGAACATTTCCCAGAATTCCCATCCCTGTCTGGCTCTGTGTTAGAGTTCACCATAAAAAATTAGGGTAAGATTCAGAAGAGCCATTTTGCTGGGAATGTTGGTGTTAGGTGTCGGATATAGCTGCAGTTGACATTATTGCTGATTTACTGATTTATCTTTTAGTTGTGGGGCAGTAGTCAGGTCTGCAGCTACTCAGTCCCCATGGGACTTCTCTTTACAAATTCTCTAAGTTCTGAGCCAATCATTCAGTCATTTGATCATTCCAAAGTGGAGGGTATCAACTTCTTAAATCATTGAGTTTGAATGTACTGAGACAGACACAGGTGTCATTTTGTCATTGTGGGCTGCCAGTTCCTTTGTAGGTGATACAGTTTGGCTCTGTGTCTTCACCCAAATTTCCTTTCGACTTGTAATCCCCACAGATTGAAGGAGGGACCTGGTAGGAGGTGACTGTATCATGAGGGAGGTTTGTTCCATACTGTTCTTGTGATAGGGAGGGAGTTCTCATGAGATCTCATTTTTTGACATTTCCCCTGCTCACTCTCTCTCTCTCCTTCCACCTTGTGAAGAAGGTACTTGCTTCTCTTTTGCCTTTTGCCATGGTTATAAGTTTCCTGTGGTCTTCCCAGTCATACAGAACTGTGAGTCAATTCAACATCTTTTGTTTATATATTACTCAGTCTCAGGTAGAATCGTTATACCAGTGTGAAAACAAACTAATACAGAGAAATAACACTGAGGTAGTGGGACATTGCTATACGAGACCTGAGAATGTGGAAGCAACTTTGGAACTGGGTAATGGGCAGAGGTTGGAACAGTTTGGAGGGCTCAGAAGAAGACAGGCAGGTGTGAGAATGTTTGGAATTTCCTAGGGAATTGTTGAATTGTTTTTTTGTTTTGTTTTGTTTTGTTTTGTTTTTTATGCACAACTGAAAATATTTATTGGTTCTCCTTTTCTGCCTGACAGCATGATGAGGGCATAACGAAATTTTTAGCAAAGTTCAAAAGGCAGAATACAAGCTAAATAATACAACCTTATATATCGTGATGAATATTGTTGATAATTGATAATCATTAAATTATCAATTTAACAGGTAATCAATAAATGTTACCCTCAATAATTTGGGCCAAAGTTCTGATTATATCCTTCTCAGAACACATGGACAATTTCAGAATTACATATCAAATAATAGAGTGGTGCTTATGTGTAAAATTCAGAGCTATAAATTATTATTATTTTTTTATTATACTTTAAGTTCTAGGGTACATGTGCATAACGTGCAGGTTTGTTACATATGTATACATGTGCCATGTTGGTGTGCTGCACCCATCAACTCGTCAGCACCCATCAATTCATCATTTATATCAGGTATAACTCCCCAATGCAATCCCTCCCCCCTCCCCCCTCCCCATGATAGGCCCCATTGTGTGATGTTCCCCTTCCCGAGTCCAAGTGAGCTCATTGTTCAGTTCCCACCTATGAGTGAGAACATGCGGTGTTTGGTTTTCTGTTCTTGTGATAGTTTGCTAAGAATGATGGTTTCCAGCTGCATCCATGTCCCTACAAAGGACGCAAACTCATCCTTTTTTATGGCTGCATAGTATTCCATGGTGTAAATATGCCACATTTTCTTAATCCAGTCTGTCACTGATGGACATTTGGGTTGATTCCAAGTCTTTGCTATTGTGAATAGTGCCGCAATAAACACGTGTGCATGTGTCTTTGTAGTAGCATAATTTATAATCCTTTGGGTATATACCCAGTAGTGGGATGGCTGGGTCATATGGTACATCTAGTTCTAGATCCTTGAGGAAT
>NC_045436.1:62560302-62608859 GCF_002776525.5 Piliocolobus tephrosceles
TACCATAAAAACCCTAGAAGAAAATCTAGGTAGTACCATTCAGGACATAGGCATGGGCAAGGACTTCATGTCTAAAACACCAAAAGCAACGGCAGCAAAAGCCAAAATTGACAAATGGGATCTAATTAAACTAAAGAGCTTCTGCACAGCAAAAGAAACTACCATCCGAGTGAACAGGCAACCTACAGAATGGGAGAAAATTTTTGCAATCTACTCATCTGACAAAGGGCTAATTTCCAGAATCTACAAAGAACTCAAACAAATATACAAGAAAAAAACAAACAACCCCATCAAAAAGTGGGCAAAGGATATGAACAGACATTTCTCAAAAGAAGACATTCATACAGCCAACAGACACATGTTGAATTGTTTTGACCAAAATGCTGACAGTGATATGGACAATGAAGTCCAGGCTGAGGTGGTCCCAGATGGAGATGAGGAACTTCCTGGGAACTGGAGTAAAGGTCATTCATTCTATGCTTTAGCAATGAGACTAGTAGCCTTTTACCCCTGCCTTACAGATCTGTGGAACTTCAAACTTGAGAGAGATAGTTTAGTGTATCTGGCAGAAGAAATTTCTAAACAGCAAAGCATTCAAAATGTGACCTGTCTTATTCTGAAAACCTTTAGGTACCTGTGTTCAAAGAGAGATGGTTTGAAATTGGAACTTATGTTTGAAAGGACAGCAGAGAACAAAAGTTCGAAAAATTTGTAGCCTGACCATATGGTAAAAAAGAAAGTATCCATTTTCTGGGGAGGAATTCAAGTCAGCTACAGAAATTTGCATAAGTAATGAGGAGTTAAATGTTAATAGCAAAGACAAGGGGGAAAATATCTCCAGGGAGTGTCAGAGACCTTCACAACAGCCACTCCCATCACAGGCTCAGAGGCCTAGGAGTGAAACATGGCTTCAGGGTCCCACAGCTCTGTGCAGCTTCAGTACTTGGTGCCCTGTGTCCCAGCCACTTCAGCCATGTCTAAATGGACCAAGGTACAGCTCAGACTGATGCTTCAGAGGGTGCCAAGCCTCAAGCCTTGGCAGCTTCCATGTGGCGTTGGACCTGTGGGTGCACAGAAGACAAGAGTTCAGCCTTGGGAGCCTCTGCCTGGGTTTCAGAGGATGTATGGAAATACCTGGATGTTCAGGCAGAAGTCTGCTGCAAGAGGTGGAGCCCCCATGGACAACCTCCACTAGAGTAATGCAAAGGGGAAATATGGGGTTGGAGCCCCCACACAGAGTCCCCACTGGGACACTGCCAAGTGGACCTGTGAGAAGAAGGCCACCATCCTTCAGACCCCAGAAAGGTAGATCCACTGACGGCATGCACTGTGCACCTGGAAAAGTCATAGGTACTCAATGCCAGTCTGTGAAAATAGCCACAGGGTCTGACCCTGGTGAGCCACAGGGATAAAGCTGCCCAAGACCATGGGAGGCCAACCCTTGCTTCAGTGTGCTCTGGATGTGAGACATGGACTCAAAGGAGATTTTGAAGCATTTTGATTGCCTTTCTGGGGTTTGGTCTTGCATGGGGCCTATAGCCCCTTTGTTTTGGCCAATTTCTCCTATTTGGAATAGGAACATTTACCCAATGCCTATACCCCCATTGAATCTTGGAAGTAACTAACTTGATTTTTATTTTACAGGCTCATAGGCAAAGGGGACTTCCCTTGTCTCACATGAGACTTTGGACTTAGACTTTTGAGTTAATGTTGGATTAAGTTAATACTTTGGGGGACTGTTGGGAAAGCATTATTGGCTTTGAAATGTGAAAAGGACATGAAATTTGGGAGAGATCAGGGTGGAATGATATGGTTTGACTCTGTCTCCACCCAAATCTCATATCAAATTGTAATCCTTACATGTTGAGGCAGGGACCTGGTGGGAGGTGATTGGATCTCAGGGGTGGTTTCCCTTATGCTGTTCTCATGATAGTGAAGGAGTTCTCTTGAGATCTGGTTGTTTCATAAGTGTCTGACATTGCCCCTACTTGTTCTCCCTTTCCTGGCTAGTAAAGAATATGCTTGCTTCTTCTTAGTCTTCTGCTGTCATTGTATACATTTCCTAAGGCCTCTCCAGCCATACAGAACTGTGAGTCAATTAAACCACCTTTGTTTATAAATTGCCCAGTCTCATGTAGTATCTTTATAGCAGCATGAAAATGGACTAATACAGTAGGTTTCAGTTTGGTTTTGCCTTTCACTGGATCATACCTAGGGTTTTATCATGATTACTAGTGCTGTTGGTCCACAGAGACCTTCAGAATCTTACTATAAAAGCAGAGCAGCAGTATTTCCTAGTCTTCTTTGCTTGCTCATAGCTCCTGTAAGGTAAATCTCCTTTTCCATTTCACTCATTACTGTTCTTCTCCCAGGTCTAATCCTAACTGGTACCCCAAGCCTGTGGCAACCAGGTAACATACAAAATATGTTCAAAAGGTGTTTCCACAAATGTATTAACCACAGTTGGTGGCCATCTTTTATTTCTGAGATTTGAATCTTCAAATTGTTAGCCCAAATATTTCAGATGATAAGTGTTCATTAATTACTTCTTCCAATAAGACTTGGTAAATTCATTGTGCTAAAACATGCCAACTAACCTCCCTTCCTCTCTTCCTACAAACTTGAGTAAATAGCTCCTGAAATGTTTTGTTGTGATGTGGAGACTAATGGATGCTTTTTTTTGCTGATCATTTTTTGTTCATTTTGATAACTTATCAACTAACAAACAAACAAGCAAACCTGTCTTTGTGGCATCTCTGTTTTGTCTTGTTTCATTTATTGAAGGGCTCTGTAATGTTCTTATCTTTTTATGGATAAATTAAAAATATTTTTGAGACTTTACTACATTATATATTGCCTAAGAGCATGATCTCTGGTGGAAAACAATATCTGATTTGCATTCTGAATCTGAAATGGTACAAATTTTGTAACTCTAGGTGAATTGTTTAATTTCTCTACCACAAAATTTTATATGTTCAATAGTGTTAATAAGAGTATTTGTCCCAAAGTTTTGCTGAGAAAATTTAATAAAAAATAAATATATATCCTCGGTTCTATTCTTCCTACAAATCAGTGTTTGAGAAATGTTACTAGCTCTAATTGGAAATAGAAATGTTAATTTTTCTATTTTCTATGGGTTTCTGGGATTGAGAATTGAAAGGTGGAAGTGAGATTTTGTTATTCAACATTCATTCAACTATTTCATCAGGTCATTTTCATAAGTTTCTTCTTTTGATCAACAAAACATAATCAGATTCCAATAGCACACTTTCTTCCACTAGTCTTACTGTGTTAGCAAGTCCATTTTAGGCCTGACTCTCACTGGCCATCTTTGTCTGCTCTCTTACCTCAAAAACCAACTAAATTTGCACCATAAGGTACTTTTGATTCATAATAACCTTATTTATCCATTGTCAGAAATGAGCTACATTTCTCTATATTTCTAAGGAATCATTTATAAAAGTTCTCATCAAGGCATTAATATATAGTTACTTAGGTCTAGTTCTTAGAACCAAGGTATTTCACAGCTGGCACCAGTTGATTGCAACTTGCAAGCTCAGTCCCACTTCTGTCACAAGAGGCAATTCTGGCTTTAAAAGAAGGATTTAAAATAGTTTTATCTTGAGTCTGTTAGACTGAGCATAAAAATCTGCTTATCCACCTCTGACACTTGCACAGTTCTCATTATTGCAACTCTGTCTTGTCCTGTTTAAGCAAACAGTCTCTTGTATGTATATCTTTGTCTAGATGCGTGCATTTAGGGATTGGGGCCTAATCTAACTCCTATCATGATGTTTTCTTAATCTTGACTGCGGAGCCTGTGGACCTGTTACTTGTTGGTAGACTATCCAGATACTTTTTCCCATATTTTTATATCCGGGACATTCCTTTGTTCTTCCCTCTAGATGCCAACTGACATTTGAATACTCTTTTGTTTCCACTTTTCAGTATGTGTCGCTTAATTTCTTCCTTCTAGTGCCTGCACACAGCTAGTGAATATCTACTTTAGACCTTTGGCTCTCTGTAGAAAACTGGACCAGGAAGTTCTAGCAAGAGAAAGAAATAAAAGGTATCTGAATAGGAAAAGAAGTCAAACTCTCTGTCTTCACTGATGATATGATTATATATCTAAAAAACCCTAAAGACTCTTCTAAAAGGAGGCTACAACTGATAAACAATCTTGGAAAGGTTTCAGGTTACAAAATCAATGTGCAAAAATCAGTAACATTTGCATACAACAATAATGTTCAGGCTGATAGCCAAATCAAGACCACAATCCCGTTTAAAATAGACACACACACACAGACACCCACACAACCTAGAAATACATCTAACCAAGAAAGTGAAAGATCTGTGCACGGAGAATTCCAAAATACTGCTAAAAGAAATCAGAGACAATACAAATGAATAGAAAAACATTCCTTGCTCATGGATTAGAAGAATCAATATCATTAACATTGCCATACTATCCAAAGCTATTTACAGATTCAGTGCTATTCCTTTCAAACTACCAATGTCATTTTTTACAGAATTAGAACAAAAACTCTAAAATTCATATGAAACTAAAAAAGAGCCCCAATAGCTAAATTGATCCTAATAAAAAGAAAAAAGTCAGAGACATAATACTACCTAACTTCAAACTATAGTATAACACTACAGTCATCAAAACAGCATGATAGTGGTTAAATGAACAGATGCATAGACCAATGGAACAGAATAGAAAAATCAGAATTAAAGTCACACAATTACAACCACTTGATTTTTGGCAAGGATGGCAGATAAGCAACAGGGAAGGGTCTTCCTGTTCAATAAATGGTTCTAGGATAACTGACTAGCTATATGCAGAACAATGAAACTAGACCCTTACCTTTCATCATATAAAAAAATTTAACTTGATATAGATTAAGATTTAAATATAAGATCTCAAACAATAAAAAAACCCAGAGGAAAGCAAAGGAAATACACATCTCAACATCAGCCTTGGCAAAGAATTTTTGGCTGAGTCCCTGAAATAGATTGCAACAAAAACAAATATTGACAAGTGGAACCTAATTAAACTAAAGCTCTTCTGCACAGCAAAAGATACTATCAATAAACAGAAAACCTATAAAATGGGAGAAAATATTCACAAACTATGCATCCAACAAAAGTCTAATATGTAGAATCTGTTAAGGAACTTTAACAAATCTACAAGCAAAAAATAGATGGTCCCATTTATAAAAGGGCAAAGAACATGAACAGATGGTTCTCAAAAGAAGGCATACAATCAAACCAAGAAACATATGAAAAAATGCTCATCATCACTAATCATCAGAGAAATGCAAATCAAAACCACAGTGATACACCATCTCACACTAGTCAGAATGGTTATTATTCAAAAGTCAAAAAACAACAGATGCTGGCAAGGCTGCAGAGAAAACTGAACAGTTATACAATGTTAGTGGGAGTGTAAATTAGTTCAGCCACTGTGGAAAGCAGTTTGGAGATTTTTCAGAGGACTGAAAAGAGAACTGCCATTCAGCATGGCAATCCCATTACTGAATACCCAAAGGAAAATAGATCATTACACCAAAAAAACACATACCCTCATATGTCCGTCACCATGTTATTCACAATAGCAAAGGCATGGAATCGACCGAGGGGCCCAACAATGGTGGATTGAATAAAGAAAATATGGTACATATACACCATGGAATACTATGCAGCCATAAAAAAGGAATGAAATCATGTAATTTGCAGCAACATGGATGAATCTGGAGACCATAATCCTAAGCAAATTAACACAGGAACATAAAATTAAGTACTGCAGGTTCTCACTTATAAGTGGGACCTAAATATTGAGCAACCATGGACATCAACATAAGTACAATAGACACCGTGGATTATTTGAGGGTGGAACAAGGATGGGGACATGAGTTAAAAGACTACTTCTTGGATATTATACTCACTACCTGGGTACAATATATCCATGTAAAAAACCTGCACATGTAACCACCGGTATAAAAGCTGAAAAAAAATCAGACCATATCTGCTTGTGTCTGTAGAATGAGACGGAATGGGAGTTATCTCAAATTATGTACGATAAAATATTACATTTCATATATTGATAGGGTGAGGCAACAAACATTTATGTTTCTTTCTTTTTCTTTTTCTTTTTTTCTTTTTTTTTTGAGAGGGAGTCTTGCTTTGTCTCCCAGGCTGGAGTGCAGTGGCGCGATCTCGGTTCTGGGATTACAGGCGTGAGCCACCACTATGCTAGACAATATTTAGCAGTGAGTAATCCATCAGCCTCTTGCTATGGTTTGTCTTCCTTGATTTTCAATAAAAATCTCAATCTGCCTGAATTTTCATTCAGATAGTTTTCATAGTACAGTCTCTGTAATACAGTTGCAATTTCTCTATCTTTACTGTCATATTCCTAAAGAAAATAAACTCCTGATATATGATTAATACATTCATCATAATGTTCATAATGTGACTTAGATGTTTTCTCCCAATTTCATAATTAAGGTAACTTCTTTTTGCACTTTGAAGTTCTTATCTAACATCTCTCTCATATTTGAATTATAACAAATTATCAATACTTGCCAAAATGTTGAGAGCTTATGTTTATATCGTCTGCTATTAATCTTGTTTTATCTTTGAATTCACATAATGTTAATGAATTCTGTCACATCACCCTTGCTAAGCAGCTGCTCTCATTCTCTTTGAAGTACAGCTTCCTGAAGATGCTCTACGTGGTCTTCCTTCCCTTCCAGAAATCCCTTAGACTTTCTGACTTTCACTCTTCTCTCTTTTATTCCATCCCATAGTCTTGCAGATGACTAAATGGATAGCCCGAAAGTCATGATTTCTTCTCTTTTTCACCTTTCTTTGCTCCCTTCTTTTATTCCTCCTGCACCACTTCTTTATCTTTATCCTGTAATTCCTCTTCTCGATGGTCCTGATTACAGATGATAGCTGAAACTCAGCAGATCCTAGGCAGAAACAAGGAGAGCACAGTGCAGGTTGTGTTTTTGCTGACTCCCACAGGCCTGTTCCTCCAGATGTTCTCACTGCTCTGCCTGTCTCACAAGTTCTGCGTGCCTCGTGCCCCCACGACACACTCACATGCTCTGCTTCCCCCGCCTCTGAGTTGCCTGCAGGAGTAATTGCAGCAGGCCGTGCAACCCCTCAGGGTCATCTTTCTTAGTTATGAAAACCATCCTGACTCTCTCACAGCATTCACAGGTTAAAAACCATTTGATGATGCAGTCCTCTGATGCACAGGTATTATTCTTCAAAATGCTTTGTTTACAAAGGTGTTGAAATTGGGGTATAGGTAAATTAAAAGGCTCTGAAAAAGTCACAAGGCAATAAAGTGATAGAAGTAGAACTTATAGCCAGGTCTCTAGACGTCTAGGCTAAAACAATGTGGAACAAATTGGGATGTTAGAAAAATTCTGCTTTTATCCATATGTTCTATTTTATTCTCAGCCAAAAAGACTAATTTGTCAACATACCAATCTACTATTACAAAGTTGGGCTTAAAATCATCTTCAGGAAGGTCACTGCAATTTTAAATGAAAAGATTTTCAGTTTGGTTTGAGTAGCAGATGCAAAAGTTCAAAATGTTAAAGTCTTGGAATTTGTATACATTCTCCTGCTTGGATTTTGATTTTTGTGGGAACTTGAAGTTTAGTTTTATAATCCTTGTAAGGGTATGTTGCTTAAACAGGGAAAGTCTCTTTCCTCTTTTTTTTTTTTTCACCTAAGAAAAGTGAAGCTCTACAATCAGCTGCAAATATCACTTCAGATATTAGAAATTAATTAGTATTATAAAATAACTATTTATAATCAAATCTTAAAGCATCTTTTACAACTCTCTTGAACCTGGTTTTCAATTGTAATTAAAATATAGCCACACAACTCTTTTAAAATATAAGGCTTCAGAAAATATGCCTGTGGGTTTAGGTGTGGAGATCTTAAATTCCAGAAATGTTCTTCTCAAAATGGATTTTTTGGGAGCTGTATTTACTCAAAGCCACAACAGCAGTCTGAATAACTAAGGTAGACTCAAACTAAAAGTAAATGTTATGGTCCCCAAAACAACCAAATGGCCTAAATTCAATGTTTACCTCAGCTATTTCTGATTGTTGTAATTAATAATATGTCAAAATACATGCAAAGTAAGTTTTGCACGAAGAAATATTTATTTTAAGGCCGGGCACAGTGACTCATGCCTATAATCCCAGCACTTTGGGAGGCCAAGGAAAGTGGATCACCTGAGGTCAAGAGTTCAAGACCAGGCTGGCCAGCAATGTGAAATAGCATCTTTACTAAAAATACAAAAATTAACTGGGTGTGGTGGCAGGTGCCTGAATTCCAGCTACTCTGGATACTGAGGCAGGAGAATCGCTTGAACCCAGGAGGTGGAGGTTGCGGTGAGCCAAGATCACGTCACTGGACTCCAGCCTGGCGGACAGAGTGATACTCTGTCTCAAACCAAAAAAAAAAAAAAAAAAGAAATATTTATTTTAAATGTTTTATAAGTATCATATGTAAAGCAACCAACAATGATATACATGCTACACTCCAAATTAACAGCACTTAATTGAGAGCCTTGTAAGTTTCTGATGCTATCCTAGGGCTATGTACAATGGAGAATCAGGTGGAGGACGCCTTATATATAGACACATGTCTTTGAGGACAATGGTTTAAATTTGTGAGGGATTTAAAGCCTGGTTTGAGAAATAAGATGAAAATAATACAGAAGGGATTTATAAACATAAAATGTTAATATTTTAATTAAGCTTCTCATAATATCTTAAAATGTTCTTCAAGTGACACATTTTATTTTTCAGATTTTTAATATTAATACATTTATGTTGTGACATATTTATGGCTCAAATAGGTTATATAATATTTGTAAATGTTCTTCTTAGTTCATAAGGGACTCATTTCTCACCTTTTAGAAGGGCTTGACTTTTTCAATAAAGTTCTATTTAGTAACTGAGAAATGGTATTGGAATTTAGAAAAGTCTTATAAAATAGACCCATGTGACTGGAAAGATTAACAAATCTTCAAAGAATGACTTCACTGGAATAAGTAAGTCCTATGTCATTTTTAATGAATTAATATAAAATGTACTCCTTTAGACTATAAAATATGTCTTTTTTTTTAAACCCAAAGTATAACTCTCTGATGATTAAGGTCCTCCAGTCTAATATAGTTTTTCTTCAAGTATGAATGCTCATGTGTTTTTTTTGCCTAGTCTATTTGCATGTGAGAGATTCTTTATAATCTTTTAGTGTGAAAAAATTTTATCTAAAGTTTCTACAAAGCTTCACGCCTTCTAGCGTGAAGCTGTATTTACCCTAGAATTCATCTTACCATAATATACAAAAGATCATTCAGAAATGTATTATATAATTTAATAGCCATTTGAATAAATAGATACACATGAATGATGAATTGCTATGATATGAGCAGAAACTAATAATAAAAGGGAATAGCTAAAAAGGAATACGATTATACGTAAAAAGAAATATTCAGTGGATAATTACACTATCTTGCATGTGCATTTTTCAGAATCAAGAGAAATAATTTTCTTTACACCATTTTTCTTCAACTTCAAAGATAGTATTACTTTAATCATACCAAAAATTTGTTGCTATATATTGGTATCAGCTCTATCAAAAAATAGTTTCCATAAAATACAACAGTTTGTCCTTCATTTTTAATTACGTTTATGGGTTTTACATTTTAATTGAAGTTTAAGTGGGGAAACTGCAATACATAAAGTCGGGAAAGGGTTTTACAATATAATATCTGTTGATTTTTGTCCCTTTGAAGCCAATAAAAGAAGAAGGCAGAGATCATGTAATTAATTCATATCTTACCTATCATTTTTTTTTTCAGGTACTAAGGCAGAGTGGGTGCTTTCTATATATGTTTGACATAATGAAGAGGATTTTAAAAAGCGAAGATGGAGATATTTCATGATCACCAATTTGTCTTACTCCATTATAACCCATGTATTTTAACAGTCAATTTGTGATAACTAGTATTTTATCTAAAGCAGAAATATTTTGACTTTCATCTTTTGTCTGTTGAATTTATTTTTGTTGTAGAGATTATGATATCAATCTTAACATGTTCATTTAGAGACATGTGTGACATGTCTGAAAAAGTGTGACAAAGTTATTAGCAATCTTAGAGTAAAAGAACAGTATGTGAAGGGCTGTCTTCCACGTTTTCAGATTGATTATTTTTTTCAATTGAGGGAGGTAAGGGGAATAATTATGAGATTATGGAAAATTCCATACTCTTTTAGCAAATCGCCTTAATCATTGTGATTGCTAATTTTATGTGTAATTTCACTAGGCTACAGGATGCCCAGATAGTTGATAAAATATTATTTCTGGGTATATCTGTGAAGGTGTTTCTGGAAGAGATTAGCATTTGAAGTAGTGGACTGCCTAACGAAGACCTGCCTTCTCCAATATGGGTTGGCATTGTGGAATCACCTGAGGGTCCAAATAGAACAAAAAGGTAAGGGAGGGATAAATTATCTCTTTCTCCCCCTTTTCTTAATCGGGAACATTCATATTCTTTTGCCTTGGAATTCTAGGACTCAGTATGCCAGCATCCCAGACCCCCACTCCCACCCAGTTCTCAGACCTTCAGAGACTTAGACTAGGAATTATGACACTACTTCCCCTGGTTCTCATGACTTTGGATTGAACTGAATCATGACACTGGATTTTCTGGTTCTCCAGTTTGCAGATGGCAGATAATGGGACTTCTTGGCTCCCAAAATCATGTGATCCACTTCCCATAATTTTATATATATATTACACATATCAAATATATAGTATATATAATTACATATTATATGTCATATATTATATGTAAATATATATTATATATGCCTTTATATATGTATTTATACATAAAATATGCATTATATGTATATATTTCTTATGGTTCTGTTTCTCTAGAAAAACTCTGACTAATACAAATCAAGATCTCTAATTTGTTAAATAAGTTGCCAACATTAGAAAAGAACTCTTAGCTGGGTGCAGTGGCTCACACCTGTACCATCAGTACTTCAGGAAGCCAGGACAGGCAGATCATGTGAGCTTGAGGAGTTCAAGACCAGCCTGGCCGACACGGTAAAACTCCATCTCTACTAAAAGTAAAAAAATTAGCTGGGCATGGTGGCATGCACCTGTAATCCCAGCTACTCAGGAGGCTAAGGCAGGAGAATAGCTTGAACCCAAGAGGCAGAGGTCGCAGTGAGCTGAGATCATGCCACTACATTCCAGCCTGGGTGACAGGGCAAGAAAATGTCTCAAAATAAAATAATAAAAAGAAAAAAAGAAAAGAGCTTTTTACTTGGGTGATTTTTATGTTCATTTGTCTTCACAGTGGTCTCTAAATGAACATGTTAAGATTGATATCATAATCTCTATAACAGAAACAAATTCAACAGACAAAAGATGAAAGTCAAAATATTTCTGCTTTAGATAAAATACTACTTATCACAAATTGACTGCTAAAATACATGGCTTATAATGGAGTAAGACAAATTGGTGATCATGAAATATCTCCATCTTCGCTTTCTAAAATCCTCTTCATTATGTCAAACATATATAGAAAGCACCTACTCTGCCTTAGTACCTGAAAAAAAAATGATAGGTAAGATATGAATTAATTACATGATCTCTGCCTTCTCCTTCTCTCGCTTACCCCACAACCACTTCAAGAATTCATCATCTAATATGAGAGAGACTTAGATTCATAAGCAGATACTTTCAGTGAAACAAAGATATGCATAAGGTTTGATAACTTAGAAACTAAAAACGTCTTCCTGGAAGAGATGCCATTTGACATAAATCATGAGCCTAGAAGAGAACCAAGGAATAGGCTGTTGGATTAGAGAGAATGTAACTCACAAAATAAATGTTTCATTGTCAATGATGAGTTTGACTGCATGGCATGTAATAATTTAAAATTTCAATATAATATTAAGCCATTATCCTGAACATTCATAATACAAGAGACTTAAAAGCAATATTCAGTATTCTGTGGATAGCAGGGAGTGCTTTGGGGAGGGAAGGAAGTGCATGATTTCACTATCTTCTACCTTAAATCATCATTTCATTAAAAACACACTTCATAAACAAAGTAAAAATCAAATAATTAAAATACTATACATCTCAAGTCAGTGAGCTCTGACTTTTATGTGCTCTATTAGTGATGCCTTTCATCTCAAATCTCAGAAAATTCAACTTTCATCCTCTCATAGCTCGTAAACTCTTTGATCACTTTAATTTGGTTGGTTAACAATTAATACTAGATACATGGAACGAAGCTGTTGTTTCGTTGATATTTTATTTATTATATTATTTATTTATTTAGAGACAGGGCCTTGTTCTGTTGTCCAGAGTGGAGAGCAGTTGAGCAATCATAGTTCACTGCAACTTCAAACTCCTGGGCTCAAATAATCTTCCCACCTCAGCCTTCCAAGTAGCTAAGACTGGAAGTGCAAGCCACCACACCTGGCTAATTTTGGTATTCTTTGTAGGGACAGCATTGTTACCCAGTCTTGTCTCAGACTCCTGGCCTCAAGCAGTCCTTGTACTTTGGCCTTCCAAAGTGCTGGGTCTACAAGGCTTGAGCCACCATGCCCAGTTATTTTTTAATACAGGATAAGATGTTACAGATTGGAAGCAAAACCAATAACTTTGTCTTTCAGGGTTTAAATTCTTAAACTGGAGCAATATTTGCATACCTTTTTTACACCCTGTAGGCTAGGAAGCTTCTAATAATGGTTTGGGAAGTTGATGAGAATGAGAAAATTTGCAGTCTTTTTTCCACCCCTCTCTCAGCATGGGAGTGTGAGGGTGGGTGATAGCATCTTGGATTTTAGCAGGGAGAAGTGTATTTTTGTTTTAGCTAAGGTTTCACCTATAGAGAGGGTGTATGTGGACTCAATTTCCATAATGTCTGGAAATGTTGAGCCTTATTGCAATCTGACACTGGATAAAGAAAGTGTTTAAATGTTTTCTCCAATGTCCAAAGAAAACCTTTCATATTTAGGGGGTCCAGCTGCCTGTTGATGAAATCTAGATTCTCCTGGCTGAGAGTGATATACATTCTCCTGTTTTCTTATATTTGTTAGCAAGATCCTAGGATTCCCAAGATGGGAATTCTATCAGCCCCCGAAATTTTTACCATCCTAACACTTAGTTGGTCATAGGTAAATTGATTACCGTAGCTCAGCAGCTCTGTGAACACAGTGCTCTGTCTGTTTTGATTCTTAGTCCTCACTCTTCATCTGTCATGTATTGTATATTGCTTTTTTCTGCACCATTACCCACAGCAACAGACTAGACAAGACTGTGTCATTGACTGCAGACTTCATTGCAACCCTCCCAGAATTGAAAGCATATTGCTGATTGTTATGTTTAAAGTATCTAACCTGTATGTAATCTGTTTAGGGTAAGGAGGCTTTTATGTTAGCTTTTTAGTTTCATGAACCATGACAAAACTTACTTCTCTCAGGCTACTTGCAAGAAAAGCCTGATCTTGACCACATAAAGCTAAGGAAAGTAAGAAGAAAAAGAAATACAAAGTAAAGGAGTTGTAGGCAGACTCTTAACCCCAAAAATTAATTCACGGAATTACCAAAAATGTATATCATCTAAAAGTTAAACTTTATTGTTTCTTACCTTCTTCCAAAAAGGATTTGTGTTGGAGAGTGAAAATTATCTTTTTTTCTGCTTTAAAAATTCAAGGTAGAAATACAGAGTGAAGTAATTTTTTAACGATTCTGTTGGAACTTATTTATCCAAATATATTTTCACCTTCAAAATAGGTGCTTGTTGGTGTTACATGATTAATTATAGAGTTGTGCTTCTTTAATTTTTTTTCCTGATTTTACTGCATATTGTTTAGGATAAGTCCAATGATGGCAATTATTAGCCTTTTGTGGATTGTTTATATTTTTATATGTTTAAAGTCCTTGGAATACATGTTTTATCAGAGTAGAGCATTTACAAGGTGGATAACATACATTTTTATTTTAAAATGTTACACAGAAATAAGGCCATTTGTGTGTATGTTGCTGGTAAAAATTGGTTCTAAGATGATACCAGAAAAAAGAGAATTGCAATAATTAATTTGAATATATACATTCTTGTGTATTATATTTTACTTTCAAATATGAATTTAAAGACATTTGCCATATATTTCAAATCTATTGAAAGATAATCCATTAACCATCCCATTGCCCCTCCTGTCTTCTCTCATTGTACCTATGTATGCTTTTAGAGAGTTTGTAGCACCTGAATTGAAGAAAGTTTCCAGCCTTTCTTCTCATGCAATGCTTCTATGTGGATGAGAATAGTACTTGTTTCAGAGTAGAACTAGCTTTGCCTTAAATATGCCATATTCAAAAGGGAATTATCTTTACTTCCATTGATTGAAAATTTCAAACTACCCTATTGTTCTAAGTCCCTTTATTATCAATAATACAATAATTTTCCATTTTTCAGTCTTGCATTTTTCTCCTTTGTAATCGCAAGTTGTAATCTTCATATTTTCCCTTTGCTCATCATATTATCAGATTTTATCTGCCTCATGTGCACTAAACCTACATGACTATTCCATAATGCTATGTTAACCATTGCTTTATATCTACTCTTCTAGTTTTCATAAATTCCTATGCTACTTTATATCACTTTAAAATGATCGGTAGTCAGGTGTGTCATTCCATTGCTTTTGTGGTTCTCCATGCTTATGGTTCCTCAGAGTACTCAATTAAAATGTTCAAATTGTGAAAGACAGTATGATTTTCTGATGCAGTAAAATACGGATCAACACAGAAAAAGAAAGTTAGATTAGTTTCATGCTGAAAGGATCTTTATAAGTAAAAGAACACACACACTTTTTGTCTTAATGACAAGCACTATGATCATCAAAATTACTTCCTTGGGTTTACAATCTTGTTTTTATATTCTTAACTCTTATTTCCCATGAGAAATGCTGGTTGTACCATACTAAACCAATCCCAGATTGATTGTTTCCATAAAAGAATAAATTTTCAAAGGATACCATTTTATCACAATGCTATCCTCTTTGCATTGCCTGGGTTTCATGTTATTAATGTCAGTGTGTGAATGGTTATAGATTCATTTAGAGGTGGTGATGTGAAATTTTTTAGGGTCTTCCTAGCATTAGGATTATTCTTCTCCTGCATACCCTGGGACATAATATATGTAACTGATGTGTAAAATGTGTATAATAAATTTGTATTGGGATCATTAATTTCAGCTTAAAAGTAATATAATTTAAACAACTTCAAAAATTCTGATTTCCTTCCTTAATCTTCTCTTCTCCTCACCCCAATCCCAATATGCACACATACATTACTTTCTAAATCCCTATAGGGTGGAAAAGTTGGATCTGAAAGAAATTATTTCCTTCCAGTAAGGTGTAGAACATAAGAGCCTGAAATTTGGTTTTCTAATTGTACTGTTTCCATAATATGGTAGCACTTGTGAAATCAAAATTCATCAGCTGTTAAATTAGTCTTTCTAAGGAGGGTGTTGGAATTTGGGAAAATTATTAAGGGTTCTGCTGCCCAACTTCATCATTTTATTCCACTAGATATCAATGTCAAAGTTAGCTTTAGGAGGTAAAAGTTGGAAAATCCCTAAACAAAACTTTGAACTAAGTTTGGAACTGTGTTCCAAAATGTACCAAGGGCCACTTGTTCAGTAAGTTTTTAATAGTGTTAAATGGGAAATGTTGCATAGCCAAATATTGTATTCTTTCTATTTTATACAAATCCATAGATCTTATGATATATAGCTTATTTACAAAAAAGCACAACTCGTTTGTTGGGGTAGGGGGAGGGAACAATTTAAAAGAAACACAACTGCATTAAATATACCTATCAGTTTTAAGATGTTACCTAGTTTAGGATGGGTTAAACATAGCAAATTAGGCAACTCTCTAATTGTCTCTTAGAAATTCACAATGGGCACATGTAGATTAAAAGTTCTGTCTACGGAACAGTGTTTGCAAATTGCAAAGCTAGAAAACTAGGCACTGACTTTCTGAAGGAGATACTTTAAAACACATTCTCCTTACTTCTGTTTTAATGTCACTTTTTACATTTCTACCACACAATCTGTCTTTAGTCACAACAAAATATAAAACTTTCCTGATTAAGCCATTCTTTTTCTTACCTTAGTACCACTATATAATATTTTCTATGCATGAATGAAATTTTATCTACTTTTTGGTGAATGCCTATTATTTCCTTAATATTGTATTCATTTGGGGGTCCAAAGTTGTCACTATCCAAATTTATACCACTTTTCTCCTGAGTGTTATTTACTATGCAGATAATAGCTTAGGTTCTTATCCTTGTTGATTTATTTCTTCCCTCCTCTCTATATAGTACTGATTAACTTTTCCTTTTTAAGTTCGATAAAAGCAAAAGTAACCACCTGATATTCTTAAGTAAGAGGAGAATTATTACTTAAACAAGAAAGCTTGTATACCAGGCATATTTAGTGTCTAATTTAGGAAAGGTCCATACTGTTGCTATTTGATGCTAAGTCAAGCATCAGTCACCAGAATATAGCCAAGAAAAGGGAGTTTATTCCACATGTGAGTTAGTAAATAGATTAAGTTTGTGATTTTAGTTTCTTAATGTAGTTCTGTTTTATGTTTCATTCCCATAAGAATTGTTGGCTGCCACTCAAAATAAAGCACAGCTACTTACCTGTTGTTTAGTTTATGTTGTACAATTGACTCCATCAATTTTCTCTTAAGAGAAGAAAGCATGGTGCAGTTGCTATATGTTGCAGTAAGGACATCCTTGAATGTCTAGGATGACTGGTCATCATTACAGCCTCAGAGGATATCACAAATGTGGTAGGAGTGAGGAAGACAGTGGCATTGAAATGGTCACATGTATCATCTATCCAAAGGACAAAAGTTGGGACAAATAAAATACATCACTCTCCTTCATATTTTACTGAGCTACATTTACATTATCTCTAGAATTGGAAGCAATAGCCATTTTCCAGGTTAAAGAAGCCTATTTACCAGCTTCGTGAGCATTGGATTTGATCACCTGGGTATTCTAAACGGCCAAGGTTAAACTTTGGTGTGCATAGATTATAGTAAGATTTAGAATAGACCTTAGGAATATTACAAAGACCACTTAAATCTTAAATCTTCTGGAAACATTTGTTGCCCTTGGATCTTGAAAGTTCTTGCTGCTTCCTCCTATACCCATTTCTCTTTCTCCTACCTATAACACACAACTTTCGTACCACGTTATGCCTTGTTTTTCCTTCTTCTTGAATTTAAACTCCTGCAGAATGGTACCTTATTCAGTTTTGTGTCTCTTCCACACAATAACCAGACTGAGAATGCTCAAAAAAGTGAATGAATGAATGAATGAATGCAATGAAAATATGTTTGTGGAGTAAGAGAAGGAGGGTAGTATTGGTAGGCAGAATAAGATCATGATTAGGAGCCTATGGCTTTTGGAGTTAGATGTTAGATTGATTCTTGAGTACTTTACTCACCAGGGTTGAAGTACTGTATATTCAAACCTCTACAAACCTTAGCTTTTTTCTCCTTAAGCCAAGAAACATGTCTACAACAAAGTTTATTATGAAGAAATAGATTACTGACATGTATATAAATACTTAAGCTCAGTGTCTGGCATGTAGGGCAATTCTTACTGTGCTATTGTTATTATATTAACCAGAATGGTATTTGGTGGGAACTAATGGCCTGTATAAAATCAGTAAAGACATTCCTTTTTAGGGTCATTTGCTCATGAGACTTTGCTTTATCTTCTGGTATCTGCACCATAAATCTCTCTGCCTTGAATTGACAAACTGTTCCAAGTTTCTTTTCCAACATTTCCCTGTTTGTCTTTATTTTCTATTCTTACTTTTGCCTGCAAAGGCTCAGGAAAGGTATGGAAATTGGGGTGATAGGTCTGATTTGATTATTTGGAGACAGTAAGTTGGAGGTGGTTCTTTGTGTAATGCAGTAAGATTCTATTTATACGTTATATTCTAAATGATACATGATTATGCAAAAAATAAAGAAATAATTCACTTACGATATGGCTAGGCTTTGTTTCCCCACCCAAATTTCATCTTGAATCCCCAAATGTTGAGGGAGCAAACTGGTGTGAAGTGATTGGATCATGGAGGCGGTTTCGCCCATGCTGTTCTCATGATAGTCAGTGAATTCTTGTGATGGTTTTATAAGGCGGTTTTCCCTGCTCTTGCACCCTTTCTCTCTCACCTCCTGCCATGTAAGACATGCCTACTTCCCCTTCCACCATAATTGTAAGTTTCCTGAGGCCTTCCCACCCATGAGGAACTGTGAGTGAATTAAACCTCTTTTCTTTATAATTTATCCAGACTCAGGCAGTTCTTTATAGCAGCATGAATATGGACTACTGCAATTTTCCATTAACTTTATAATTTATCAGTAACTTTATTATTGGTTTCACATTTATTTCTTTCAAACTTAAATTTCTATTTCTTTGTGTTCCCTTTTTTAGCCTTAATGGAATTAAATATTAAGTATTAAAAATAACATTTTCTGAGCATGGCCGTCAAGTTGCCCAACACCAGGGGACACCATTCACATTGTATTTTATGTCATAGAATATATGAGTATGGCAGCTCCTATAGCACAATTCCATTGACATAGAATAAAATTTGAATGGTATCTCCTAGACTTGGGTCACTAGACACTGGTACCAAGTATCACTTGTGAGAAAAAGCATGCTAGTCTGTCTGTTATCAGTTTCTCTCATAGTTTCTCTCCATTTGGGAATAGAATTTAGGGATAATATCTCTAATTGCTAACTTGATTAAAATAATTAAGATGTATTTTCCATGATTAGGATATCATTCAATGTTTTAAATCCAAATATGTTAATGAATAACACTATTAGCTGTAAAGCATGAATATGAAATTATGATTTTAGGGATTTACTTTAGTTCTTGGAAATCATGACCAAATGGAATGGTTATGCAAATAAAGCACTGCATCTACTTTTACCCTTAAATAAAGCTAGATATATGTAAGGGTTATACAGATATTTGTGACTACAGTAAGTTAAAATCATTGAAGAGATGCTATTTAAATTTTTTGAAATATATTTTATTTTGTAGGAGAGCCAGATAACTGCACTACTAACCTTTTGTCATATTTTAGGTTTTAAAATAATCTAGGGTTGTAATTAAAACATAAAAATTTCACATAAACTTTACTTAGATAAAATATTGATTAGATTAAAATACATCAAATTTTTGCAGAAAAAAATATAATTTGGAATTTCCATTCCTGCCTAAGAATATTGGAGATATTCTCTGATATTTATATTGGCAGAATTATTAAAGTTGCTGTCACTTTTTACAGGTACCTATAAAATAATTTTAATATCATGCCAAAAAATTGCAATTCTGGCTGAAGACAAAAAGTTGTTAATGACCCACATTTTTAAGAAACCAATAGTAATTAAGGTCAACTATTGCCCTAGAAAATGCCAGTGTAAATCCAGCTTACCACCATTGCCCACCAATGTCACTATCAGTGTATATCACCCAGTCAATATATCTGTCAGTTCAAGTAGTTAACTTTGCAGAGGAAGATATTCATGATGAGAACTAATTCTCATCTTTTCCTATGGGGTAGAGATAAGAAAGTGATCTTTCCCTCAACTGTGATAAGGCCTCTTAGAGAATGACTTGAAGATTGAAGATGTCTCCAAGAAAAGGAGACAAGCTTGTTTTTTTTTTTTTTTTTTTTTTTTTTTCCCCCAGCTGCCTGGTGACACTCTTGCTGAGCTACAGAACCCACAGGGCCAAAATGGTACTGTATTTTTTGAAGGGGAGTGTAAGGAGAATACTCTCAGGAGAGTTTTCTGGAAGTCTAGGGGTGTGGTAGCCCTGCTGTTGAGGAGATGAGAGAGGAGCATAATATGTGTCCCTTGTAATTTGGGGTGTACTTGAACTTAAGTACTGGTTCTTGAATCAGGTCTAGAAATTTCTATAGGCAGGGTTGCTCATTGCAGTTGTCCATGTTAGCAGGAGCAGGCTTAAAGAAACCTTGGCATGGGAATGACTGGGAAGAAGAGGCCATCTTTACCCGATTCCAGTTGTCTATAACTCAGAAAGTTCAGAGGAGAACTCTAGCATTTTTCACAGCTCCATGTGAAGGAACACAAAGGTTAATGATATTACTGTAGAACCAGGGAGCTGAGGGTGCATGATGGAGGGACTACATGGAGATATGATGGCTCTTATTAATTGAGTCATTAGTGTCAGAGAACATGGGGAGAAAAACTGATCATCACCCCAAGAAAACAGTTCAGATCACATCAACTGCTCCTTGCAACAGAAAAAAACAGAGTTAAAAAAAATTTACCTGGAGTCTTTCCCTTTCACACTATTCCTCCAAATATTGACCTATTTCTCTTTTTCTCCTCCTTTAAAACTTATGCCAATATTATCATCTAAAAGTCATTCCAAGGTCCCTCTGCCTAACATCACAACCCCCAATAACTCTCTGTCTGTTACCTACTGCATGTTTTATTTTAATCACTTATAGGTAACTTGCTATATGTGTATTCACCTTGTTTATTGCCTGACTTCCTCAATAGAATGTAAGACGCATGAAGACAGGATTTTTTGAAAGTTCTCTTTATAGCTATATTTTAACTCCTTGGACAGTGACTGGCCCAGAGTAGATAATAAATGCTTGCAGAGTAAATTAATCAGTATTTTAAAAGGTAGGCAGCCAAGTTAGACTTTTGCCTCCACCAACTAGCCCTTCTTTCTTTTGCCACCAAGAAGCTAGCATGTACAAAAGGGAGAGAGATGCTCCTGAGATAAAAGACACCTGTCTCCTCTGTACTAATCAGCTGTAGCTCCCTTATCTGTCCTGGACAGCTAAGGATGGGGGTGACAGACAAGTTTTGAATTCATTTAAAACTTAATAGGACTGATTCTTAAATACCAAAATCAGACTGTGCTAATAATTAAATGTGGCATGGTAAATATGGAGTCTGGTCAAAAATGTTGAGACATTACCTAGAAGAAAAGGGTTATCAAACATCATAGACGTGATGAAAATAATAAAAAAAAATTGATACCCATCTAAATAAAATCCATCAATAAACTGGTTATATAAGGAAGAATCTAAGTGGTTTGCAACTTGGGATCTAGGGAACTCTGGAACCCCTAAGATGATTTTTAGGTGTCCATGAAGTCAATCTTATTTCATAATAATATTAAGGTGTTATTGTCTTTGTCAATATCAGTTTTAAAATTGAAATGAAATTTACCTAACATAAAATCCACCATTTTGAAGTAAACATTTCAGTGTCATGTAGTACATTCACAATAGTGTGCAACCACCACTCTTTAGGCCCTTTGTAATTTTATTGTTGTAGCTTTGTAGGAAGTTTTGAAATTGGAAATTGTGAGTGCTCCAACATTGTTGTGGTTTTCTTTCCCATTATAATTACGCTACAACATTCGAGGCCCCTTGCAATTCCATGTGAATTTGAGAATCAATTTGTTTATTTGTGAAAAAAAGCTATTGAATTTTGATAGGGATTGCATTGATATATAGATTGCTTTGCATACTATTGCTATCTGAAAATTGTCTTTTAGTCTACAAACATGGAATATATTTCTATTTAGTTAAGTCTTTAAACTTCAGGAATGTTTTGACGTCTTCAGTGTACAAGTTTCTACTTCCTTGGTCAAATTTATTCCTTGGTATTTTGTTATTTTGGACTATTGTAAGCGGAATTGTTTTCTTAATTTTATTTTCAGATTGATCATTGTCAATATGCAGAAACAGAACTAACTTGTGTGTGTGCATTCATGTATCCTGCAACTTTGCTGAATTCATTTGTTAGCTCTAGTCGTTTTCTGTGGGTGTAAGGATTCTTTGGGATTTTTCTATGAATAGAAAATAGATTTATTTCATCTCCAATCTGGATTACTTTCATTTATTTTGCTTGCCTAATTGCCTATTTTTCTTGCCTAATTGCTGCTTGGAACTTTCAGTACAATGTTGAAAGGAAAGAAGACAAAGGGGAAAAATTTCATTTTTACTTTTTCTAAGGGAAAAGCTTTCAGTGTTTTACTATGAGGGTGTTAGCTGTGAGGTTTTCACAAATGCCCTTTTTCATGCTGGTAAAGTTCTTTTCTCTTCCTAATTTTTGTAGTGTTTTTTAAATCATGAGAATGTGTTGCAATTTGTGAAATACTTCTTAGTGTGTCAATTGAGATGGTCATGTATCATTCCCCTTGTTCTATTAATGTACTGTATATCGATTGATATTTTTTATATTGAACTTTGAACTACCCTTGCATTCCTGGGGTAAATCCTACTTGGTTATTGAGTATAATAATATTCACAGGGAATAATGGTCTGTGTTTCATTTTCTTTTTTTCTTTTTTTAAGACAATCTCAGTCTGTGGTCTAGGCTACAGTGTGGTGGCACAATCTTAGCTCACTGTGGCCTCGAACTCCTGAGCTCAATTACCCCAACTCAACCTCCCAAAGAGCTAGGACAGTAGGTGCACACTACCACACCCCGCTATTTTTTCTTTTGATTTTAGTTATAGGATCTTGTTATGTTGCCCAAGATGGTCTTGAAGTACTGGGCTCAAGTGATCCTCCCAACTTAGCCTCCTAAAATACTGGGATTACAGGAATGTGCCACCACGCCTGGCCTGTAATTTTTTTTCTTATGGTATATTCATGTGGTTTTGTTATCAGAGTAATGCTGACCTGATATAATAGAAAATGATTTTTCCTCTTCTATTTTTTTTGGAATATTTGAGAAGAATTAATGCTAGTTCTTCTTGAAATGTTTACTAGAATTTGCCAGTGAGGCCATCTGATAGTGGCTTTCTTTGTGGGGACATTTTGACTACTGATTCAGTTTTTCTACCTGTTATAAATCTCCAAGGTTGGTAATAATGCCTCTGCTTTCATTTCTAATTTTAGTTATTTACATTCTCCCTCTTGTCAGTCTACCTAAAGGTTTGTTAACTTTCTCCATCTTTTCAATGAACCAGTGTTTGGTTTTGTTGATCTTTTCTATGTTTCTAGTCTATACTCCTTTATTTATGTTTTAATATTTATTATTTCCTTCCTTCTATTATTTATTCTCCTTATTCTAGTTTTTTAAGGTATAAGGTTAGGGTGGTGGTTTGAGATCTTTCTTTTTTAAAAAATGTGTTTATTTCTGCAAATTTCCCTCTAAACCTCGCTTTTGCTGTCTCATATGTTTCGATGTATTGTATTTTTATTTTCGTTTTTCCTTAGTATTTTCCAAATTTCTTTACAATTTCTTCTTTGCCCAATGGGTCGTTTAAGAATGGTTTATTCAGTTTTCTCATATTTGGGAAATAGTTTCTATTTTTGATTTCTAGCTTCGTTCAGTAGTGTCTGGAGATGACAATTTGTATAATTTTAAAATCTGTTTATTGAGATTTGTTGTGTTGCCTAACACATGATCTGTCCTGAAGAATGTTTAAATTGATACCGACATAGCCTCAATAGCATAAAAATATTCTGTTTCATATTGTCACAACTTAAGTCTTTATACGTTGTGTGCCCACTAAAAGATTTATAACCGTAGGCTGGATATGATGGCTCATGCCTGTAATCCCAGCAGTTTGGGAGGCTGAGGCAGGCAGATCACTAGAGGTCAGGAGTTTGAGACCACACTAACCAACATGGTAAAACCCTGTCTCTACTAAAAATACAAAAATTAGCTCAGTATGGTAGCGCATGCCTGTAATCCCAGCTGCTCGGGAGGCTGAGACAGGAGAATCACTTGAACCCAGGAGGTAGAGGTTGCAGTGAGCCAAGATTGTGCCACTGCACTACAGCCTGGGTGACAGAGCAAAACTCCATCTCAAAAAAATTAAAAAAAAAGATTTATAATTATCGTTTTATGCATTTGTCTTTTAAAATTATATAGGACATTAAAAGGTGCATTAAAAATCCAAAATACAATAGTATAGACTTTTATGTTTACCTATGTAGTTATATTACTGAAGTTACATTTTTTTATAACTTCTAGTTACTGTCTAGCATTCTGTCATTTTAGCCAGTGAATTCTCTTTAGCATTTCTTTGGGTCAGGTCTAATGGTGATGGACTCCCTCAGCTTTTGTTTATCTGGGAGTATCTTAGTTTCTCTTTCATTTTGGAATAAATAGTTTTTCTGGATACAGAAATCTTTGTTGACTACTTTCTTTTCCTTCTGCACTATACAAATGTCTTCCCATTTCCTTCTGGCCTTGATGGTTTCTGATAAGAAGTATACTATTAATTATATTGAGAATTATGAAGGACATGCTACTCTCTTGCTTCTCTCAGGATTCTTCATCTTTGGCTTTGAACAACTTAAAATCATAATATGTCTTAGTATGAATACATTTCTGTTTCTTTTACTTGGAGTTCATTGAATTTCTTGAATATGTAGTATCTACTTTCGGAAGGTTTTGGCCATTATTTCTTCAAATATTCTTTCTGCCACTTACTCCCTATGTATCTTCTCCTTCTGGGATTCTCATGAGTATGATGGAGTGATGGATGTTGTCCCACAGGTCTTATGCTCTGTTCATTTTTTTTCAATTAAATGTTTTTTTTTGACATCTATTGGGATGGTCATATTATTTCTCTCTTTTAATCTGTTACTGTGGTGAATTACATTGGTTGATTTTCTAACATTAAATCAAACTTTGCAATCTCAAACTCAACCTGAAAATTATGTTATCCATTTTATATATTATTGGAATAAGTTGGCTAACACTTCATTTATAACTTTGCAGCTATAGTCACCCTTTATTCTTTTTGCCTACAGACGAAATAATTTCAATTTATCTGACTTCAAGTTTTCTGGTTTGTTTATTCTGCTTGTATAAAGCTACTTTTGAAACCTTCTAGTGAATTTTTAATTTCAGTCTAGTGTATGTCTTAGCTCCAGAATTTGTTTGGTTTCTTTTTGTAATTTCTGTCTCACTATTAATATTCTCTATTGGTCATACATTGTTTTCCTTGTTTCTTTTAGTTTATTTTCCATGTTTTCCTTTAGTTCTTTGAGCATATTTAAGACAGTTTACCTAAGTCCTTTCTTCAGGAAGTACAATGCCTGTGTTTCCTCAGGAAAAATAGTTTTTTTGTTTTGTTTTGTTTAAATCTGTAAATGGATCATACTTTCTTGTTTATTTGCACACTTTATAATTTTTCATTGAAAATTGGACAAATTACATACAGTATGGTAACTATGGAAATTATATTTTTGTGTTTGCTGTGGTGGTAGCTGTTTGTGTACTTAGTGGCTTTTTACATATTTTTATCGAGTTTGTATTCTTTGTCCTGTGTTCTGTAAAGTCTCTGTTCCTTTAGCTTGTGTTTAGCCAGTGATTTCATGGCAATTTCCTTGAAAACCTGCAGAGAAGACAGGAAGACAGAGAGAGAGAAAGAGAGAGAGGGGGGGAAAAAAAATGAAAAGCTTCTTCGAACATTTACAGATTTTCTCCATACAGACACTCCTCCAGTGAATAGCCAGGTTGTTTACAACTCAGCCTTGGCTTTTACTTCCTACTTTTATTGAACCTACAGATAAGTTAGAACTAAAAGCTTCCAATTTTCTTAACTTATTTCTAGCATGTGTCCTTCCTGGGTCATTTTTGCGATATCCTGTATTCCCAGCATATGTGGTTGATTTTGAATGCACTAGTTTTGAAATAATCTCTCCAGATTTTCTTTCAAGGAATTATGAGCTTTATTGTTTGTTCTAACTGTACCTTTTGTTTTTTTGCTGTAGGTAGCTGCAGGTTGCTTATTTGTCATATATATTTAAATGTTTGCTGCTTTCCAACATGAGTGAGTTTGAGTCAGGTGAAACAAAGACAAGTGCCTTTAGGCATGTCCTTCAGATAGTCTTTAATTAGGTTATAGAAGACAAACATGATTCTTTTCAAATAAGGTTTGCTCTGCTCCCTCTGGAACCACATTCCTCACTGGGAATGTAGTTAGCCATTTAAAAGACCGCTTCAAAGCTAGAGAAAAATGGAAGTGCAAAGCCAAATTGAAATGCCACAGAGAGTTTCTATTATTTTCTTAGGGTAACCTTTCTTACCAAACAATTCCATATTTTAACTAATGTTTTTGCAAATGTAATTTTTGTAAAAATATACTGAAGAAGCATTTTAATTTTAATAATTATTGAATTTCTTAGACAAATTCCACAATCTTGTCATATAGTCAATATAATACTATAATTAAATGCTTTTAGAAGTGATTCTTAATGTGTATTTTTTCTTCTTAATATCTTTAGTTTTTTTATTTATTTTTATTTTTTATTATACTTTAAGTTCTAGGGTACATGTGCATAACGTGCAGGTTTGTTACATATGTATACTTGTGCCATGTTGGTGTGCTGCACCCATCAACTCGTCAGCACCCATCAATTCATCATTTATATCATGTATAACTCCCAATGCAATCCCTACCCCCTCCCCCTCCCCATGATAGGCCCCAGTATGTGATGTTCCCATCATTCTTAGCAAACTGTCACAAGAACAGAAAACCAAACACCACATGTTCTCACTCATAGGTGGGAACTGAACAATGAGATCACTTGGACTCGGGAAGGGGAATATCTTCAGTTTTTATGATGATTCAATGTTTCAGAAATTTCATTACCTGTTTTATTATTTTGGAATATAATCTTCTCAAAGTATTGTTTTTTAAAAAAATTTTGTGGCTATATGATTTGTCATTACTCTGTATGACATATTGTTTGTCATTACCTGAATGGTGGTATCGTTTTGAGATCAATTATTCAGAGTAAAGAATTAAGAATTGAGTATTCGAAATGTAGATGTGATCTCTTTGAAAGCTAAAATTGGTTACAACTTTTCAAACTCATAATGAAAAAACCACCCACACATTTTATAGGTTAAGATATTATAGTAGATTGCCTGGAGAAACATATACAATAGTTTAGAAAATAATGACATCTTATATATTCGACATTGCCGAATATCTGCTGAGTAACTGGTAAGTAATGTAAATTATGGCCACTGTGTAACAGTACTGTAAATCACTAAATTGCCTACTTAGCTGTAAACATAAAGATTAAATTACTATTTTATCAGCAGAATTGTACTTTTTGTCTTTCAAATGGTCAAGTCTATAGGCATGAATGAAGAGATTGTATTTGTCTGATATTAGGCCTGATTATTCATCAGATTTTCTATTATGTGAATGCTTGGAAACAAACATTGGTGATACTCGAGTATTCAAATTTTTTGAATAACATTTTTAATTCTGGTGAGTTTTCCTGCATAACTTGCACTAAAAGTACAAAATTAATCATGAGCAAAACTGGTAATGCTTGGTATGAACCAAGATAGTGACACCAAATTGTACTAGTTGGCATTTGGCCCATCTTTGCCATACACTCAGTAAAAACAAATGCTGATTTCATTTTGAATGTCCCTGAAATTGAAGTAAACGTTATTCATTTTATTAAAGTTTGACACTTGTATCCAATTTTTATAATATTCTGCCAAACAAAATGCAAACTATGCATAAAAGACTTCAACTATAAACTAAAATGAAATGATTGAAGAAAAGCATTTGTGAAACTTTTTAGGTAGTGTGCTGAACTAGCCACATTTTTATGGAATTAGATTTTTACTGACACAATAACTAATAAACAAGCTGTGATTTTTAAGATTCAAGCCTCTTTTCTACGTAAACTACTGTATTAGTGTGTTCTCATGATTCTAATAAGGACATAGATAAGACTCAGTAATTTATAAGGGAAAGAGGTTTAATTGACTCACAGTTCCACATGGCTGGGAGGCCTCACAATCTTGGCAGAAGGTGAATGAGAAACAAAGTCATGTCTTACATGGTGGCAGGCAAGAGAATGTGTGGAGGGGAACTCCCTTTATAAAACCATCAGATTTTGTAAGACTTATTCGCTATCATGAGAACAGCATGGGAAACACCCGCCACCATGATTCAATTACCTCCCACCAAGTACCTCCTACAACATGTGGGAATTATGGGGGCTACAATTCAGTATGAGACTTGGGTAGGGGCACAGTCAAACCGTATCAACTACCCAGTCTCAGGCAGTTCTTTATAGCAATGTGAGAATGGACTAACACAGAAAATTGGTACTGGGAGTGGGGCACTGCTACTAAGATATCTGAAAATGTGGAAGTGACTTTGGAACTGGGTAACGAGCAGAGGTTAGAACAGTTTGGAGGGCTCTGAAGAAGACTAGAAGATGTGGGAAAGTTTGGAACTTCATAGAGACTTGTTGAATGGTTTTGACCAAAATGCTGATAGTGATATGGACAATGAAGTCTAGGCTGAGGTGGTCCCAGAGGGAGATGAGGAACTTACTAGGAACTGGAGTAATAGTCACTCTTGCTATGCTTTAGCAAAAAGACTGGTGGCATTTTTCCTCTGCCCTAGAGATCTGTGGAACTTTGAACTTGAGAGAGATGATTTAGGGTATCTGGTGGAAGAAATTTCTAAGCAGCAAAACCTTGAAGATGTGGCCTGGTGGCTTCTAAAAGCCTATGCTCATTTGTATAAAGAAAGAGATGGTCTGAAGTTGGAACTTGTATTTAAAAGGGAAGCAGAGCATAAAAGTTTGGAAACTTTGCCACCCAATCATGTGGTAGAGAGGGAAAACTTATTTTCTGGGGAGGAATTCAAGCCCAAGCAGACTGCAGACATTTGCATTTTATAGGTTAAGATATTATAGTATATTGCCTGGAGAAGCATATACAATATAATAGTTTAGAAAGTAATGACATCTTGTATATTTGACATTGCTGAATATCTGCTGAATAAATGGTAAGTAATATAAATTATGGCCACTGTATGACAATGCAGTAGATCACTAAATTAACTATTTACTGGTATTCTTAAAGACTGAATTACTATTTCCTCTGCAGAATAATTAAAGGGGAGGTGAAATGTTAATAGTCAAGACAGTGGGGAAAATATCTCCATTGTCAGAGACCTTCAGAGAAGCCTCTTCAATCACAGGCCCAGAGGCCTAGGAGGCAAAAACAGTTTCACGACTCAGGCCTTGGACCCCACTGCTCTGTGCAGCCTCAGGACTTGGTGTCCTGCATCCCAGATGCTCCAACTGCAGCCGTGGCTAAAGTGGATCAATTTACAACTAGAGCTTTACTTCCAAGGTTGCAAGCACCAGGCCTTGGTGACTTCCATGTGGTTGTGGGCCTACAGGTATGCAAAAGATGAGTTGAGGCTTGAGAACACCCTCCTAGATTTCAGAGAATGTGTGGAAACACCTGGATGTTCAGGTAGAAGTCTGCTGTAGGGGTAGAGCCCTGATGGGGAACCTCTACTAGGGCAGTGTTGAGGTAGAAATGTGAAGTTGGAGCCCCAACACAGAGTCCCTACTGGGGCACTGCCTAATGGAGCTGTGAGAAGAGGGCCACTGGCCTCCAGACTACAAAATGGAAGATCCACCACAGCTTGCACAATGTACCTGGATAAGCCACAGACACTCAATGGCAGCCAGTGAAAGCAGCCAAAGGAGCCATGCCCTGTAGAGCCACAGGGGTGGGGCTGCTCAAGACTATGGGATCCCACCCCTTTCATCAGCATGCCCTGGATGTGAGACATAGAGTCAAGGGAGATTATTTTGGAGCTTTAAGATTTAATGACAATCCTGCTGGGTTTTGGACTTGCATGGGACCCTTTGTTTTGGCCAATTTCTCCCATTTGGAATGGGAGCATTTTCCCTATGTCTGTAACCCGATTGTATCTTGTTTTTTATTTTGCAGTCTCATAGGCAAATGGGGCTTGCATTGTTTCAGATGAGACTTTGAACTTGGACTTTTGAGTTAATGCTGGGATGAGTTAAGACTTTGGGGGACTGTTGGAAAGTATGATTGGTTTTGAAATGAGAGAAGGATATGAAATTTGGGGGGGACCAGGGGCAGAATGATTTGGTTTGGGTATGTGTCCCCATCAAATCTCATGTGGAATTGGAGGAGGGTCCTGCTGGGAGGTGATTGGGTCATGGGGGTGGATTTCTCCCTTTCTGTTCTTGTGATAGTGAGTGAATTCTCACAAGATCTGATGGTTTCCATGTGTGTGCCACTCCCTCCTTCACTCCTCTCTCCCTTTTCCTCTACCACAGGAAGCTATACTTCGCTTCCCTTTTGCCTTCTGCCCTGATTGTAAGTTTCCTGAGAGCTCCCTAGCCATGTGGAACTGTGAGTCAGTTAAAACTCTTTTCTTCATAAATTACCCATTCTCAGGAAGAACTTTATAGCAATGTGAGAATGAACTAATATAATTATATTCACACTATTATGAAACAGATATCCAGAACTTTTTCAACTTATAAATCTGAAACTCAGTACCCATTAAACAACTTCCCTTTTCTTTTTCCTCCCTGCTGTTAGTCAACACCATTCTATGTTATTTTTCTAATAATCTGACTTTTTTTAGATACTTCATTTAAGAGAGTCATACAATATTTGTCTTTTTGTGACTAACTTATTTCACTTAGCAATATTTCCTCAAGATTTAGTCATACTGTAGTGTGTAACAGGATTTTCTTCCTTTCTAGGGTCAAATAATATTCCATTTTATGTACATATCACATTTTATTTATCCATTCATCTATCAATGGACATTTAGATTGATTCCACCATGAGATTGGTAGATCATATGGTAGTTCTATTTAAAAATTTTTTGAGAAACCTCTATATTGTTTCCATTGTGGTTGTACAATTTTATAATTCCAACAGAGCATAATTATTCCAATTTCTCCACATCCTCACCTTTTTAAAAATAGGAGCCATCCTAATGAGTGTGTGATAATATCTCTTTGTGGTTTTGATTTTCATTTATCTGTTAGTCATGTTGAACATCTTTTCATATGCGTGTTGGCAATTTGCATATTTTCTTTGGAGAGTATTTATTCAAGCACTTTGCCCATTTTATAATGGGGTTACTAGATTTTTGTTGTGGAGTTGTAGGAGTCTTTATATATTCTGGATATTAAGTCTTATCATATATATATATAATTTGCAAATATTTTCTTCAATTCTGTAGGTTACCATTTATTCTACTGGTTGTTTCCTTTAATGTGCAAACATTTTTAAGGTTGATGTAGCCCTATTTTAAAAAATCCATTATTACTTTTGTTGCCTGTGCTTTTTGTGTCATGTCCAAGACATTACCAAGACCAATATCATGAAGTTTTTCCATTATGTTTTCTTCTAGGAGACTTACAGTTTTAGGTATTATGTTTAGGTCTTTAATGCATTTTGAATTAATTTTTGTATATAGTGTAACATAATAGTCTAGCCACTCTTTTGCATGTGTATATCAAGTTTTACCAGCAACAATTATTGAGGAGAATGTACTTTCCCCAAGCAACTAATTTTTAAGCATAAACAAATTGTAAAGTTTTGGTATAGTCACACACAATAAAATATCCACTACTATCCAAAAGGCTACTAAAATATTTCTCCTTTTTCCAAGTCTGTATCTGTGTGAAGAATAACTTTCTTCACATAATTCAACTAAAACAACATATTAGATTTAGAAGCAGAAATGAAAATCCCACTGTCTTCTTTCTATTAAGCCAAATATTTAAAAAATTCAAAATGCAAAACACTCTTCCTTTTGCCTATTTTCATGAAAATATAAAATGTATGTTAACATATTATAGGTTTGTTATTTGGTTTCAATGAATTAATAAATAGGTAATATTTTTGTTCTGCTTTTTAATATTGTATGTATCTATAAATAGAATGTACATAAGCAAGAATTCCATGGGGTCTTTAATCGTTTAAAAATAAACTTAATTTTGAAATAATTTTAGATTTATAGAAGAGTTGCAAAGATAGTACAGAAAATTTCTGTATATTCTTCACCAAGTTTTCCCCTGAATTAATACCTTACAGCTATAGTACATTTATCATACTATGAGATTAATGTGGTGCATAGTGTTATGTAAATTTCAGACTTTATTCCACTTTAAGAGTTTTCCCACTATAGCCTATTTATGTTCCAGGGTCCGATCTGGGATTCCACATTGCATTTAATTGTATTTCTGGCCACAATTACCCAGTCTTTATTTTGAGTGTGTGATCTTGACAGTTTTGAAGAAAATGGTGAGCTATTTTGAAGAATGTTTCTCAATTTGAATTTACTCATTGTTAGATGGGAGTTATGGGTTTTGGGGAGGAATAATATAGAAATGAAGTTCCCTTCTCATTATATTATCAGGAAATTGATATGACTTATCACTTGTTACGTTAACCATGATTACTTTTTTAAGGTACTTTCTGCGAATTTTAACTACAAAGTTACCATTTTTTTCCCTTTCTATACTCTGTTCTTTGCAAGTGAGTGACTAAGAGTTCCCAAGCCCAGCCCAAACTCCAGATGTGGTAGATATGAGGATTAAGCGCCACGTCCTGGGAGGGCATTTTAAATGAATGAATAAATAATTAAAAATGCATCAATTTTAATTTCTAATTTGGTATATTTCCACACAAATAAATCTATTTATTGTTCTCAATTTGTTTTGCGAGTGTAATATAATAGATTTCTAATACCAAAACATTTGCAAGTCACTGGCATAACTGTTGAACTTTTCTATGTACTGTATCCAAATTGATCTGCAGTTACACGTTTGGTGATATGATGCTTGTATAATTCCTTGTCTTAAATGAATCTTCATGCCCAGTCCTTGTTTTTACATAGCTCAATTACTATTGTTCTTTACTCTTCCTATTTACCCATGAAAAGGAGACATAGAATTGCTAACCAACTTACTGAATCATACTTAAAGCCTTAATTTTTCTATTCTCCCACCAGAGTTCTTCATAAATGTTTTCTTGTAGCTATATTCACTTGAAGGGATTAAAATTTATGCTCTAAAGTGAGAAACATATTAAGAGAGAATAGCACCATGTCAAATGAAAGCTTTTTAAATACTACTAAGACAAAATACTTAACGTGATTTTAAGCAAAGTGTTGGTGTTTAAACCACACAAAAAAGATCAACTATGACAACAGTTTAGAGATCGCTATAACCTCAGTAACTCTATAGTTTATGGAGCAGATATTGTTCTTTCAAAGAAATATAATCTTATAATTCACTTATCATTATGATGATGCAGTAACTGGAATGATTCTTCCCTTGTCCAGCTTGTTAAGTGCTAGAGACACTGCTGTGTCATAAATTAGAAGTATTTCATAATAAGAAATATTTGATAAAACATGCCAAATCCTTTTCAAATACTCTTGAATTCATTTTCAACTTTCTAAGCCAAAGTAGTATAGAGTTAGGGAGCTTAATGGACTAGGATAGAAATGCCCTATTAGAAACATGAGCAGCAGTGTTTCTCTAAGTGGCATAATGATAGAGACATGAACTTTCATGTTCTGAAAGCTGTGCTTTCAAATACTGTGATTCCCATGTGCAGTTCAAAGCATTGATGACTCCATAGTCTATATTAATCAGAATTATCTAAGGCTTCTTTAAAAATAGAGAAAGAATGAATTATTCTGACCGAGTAAACTTATTCAATCAAAGTCTCTTTGAGTATGACTCCACAATCTGAGTCTTCAATGTCATGATAAGTGATTCTCATTCAACCTAAAATGTACACTCACAACACTAGAAGAAAACACTAGATAAACCTTTGCATAGGGAAGTTATTTTGATCTTGTGGAATGGTTCACCCACTATGTGCTGTCACCACGAATAGTTTAGGCTCTGGTGCTAACAGAGCCTGGGTAAAACTGTAAAATCTTATCCAAGATCAAATACAGGGATGACTCAAACATTATATGTGAGTACTGTAACTTCTTTAGAGTACAAGTTCTTGAAGGCTGTCAGGAATAACAATAATAATAGTAATAATAATAGTAGTAATAATAAAAAAAACCTCAGCCAAGACACGTGAGCAAGGGTAGGTTCACCTTTCATTAAGAAGAATTACTGAGGCAGCTGTATTCTTGAGAGCCTGGAGCAACTACTTCCAACAATGTGCCTCCATTAGTCTTACTGGACAGCCCTCTGAAACTTTCATCTGATGGGCAACTCCATAATTATAGAAGAAAAAAAAGTTCCTTGTGGAATTTGAGGCATATGTTTTAAGGAATCATAGTAAAGCTAAGGACAATGAACTTAGTAACATAAAGATACATTTCAGTGATGATTACACAAAAGGCATTTTCTACTCATGTTCAACCCCAATCTTCAAACTCTTTGGTATTCACTATTCAGTATTTTTGCCTGAAATATAAGATTAAAACAGTATACATCATAGAGCTTAGACACAGTTTAGATTAAATCCAGCTCTCATAAGTTTCCATTGCAAATTACCAAAGGATCTTAAGTTAAATTGTTAACGTGCCTCTCTCCTCTTGGTACTGAATGCCCTTATGGATCTTATAGGGACCTGGGATGGAGGGCATGTGTGGAAATGCTCCTTGTAGTACCTTTTTTCTGGGTTTAATTTGCACTTCATACAATGAGTACAGTCATTATGTTTTTCCTGGGAGAGCTAAAACTAAATTGTAGCAGTATGTTTAGAGGGAAACACTTTTAAGCTATTTGAGTGAAGATAAATGATGATTTGTGGCCAATCTAAAAAGTGTGTTATGTTAAAATGGCTTAGGTGTTCTTACTTAAGGATAACTGAAGAAGCTTCTAGTTTTGAAATATTTTGTCCTGAATCATTGCTTTCTGATGGACATTTGAGGCATCTCTGAAAACAACATTTTTAAAAGTTCTCCTTTAAAAGGCATAGGAGTATCAACTGCATTTATACTAGGTGGTGATGACTTTCTCAGTTCCTTTGCATTAGATTTTTTAAATTATCAGAATGCATTATAATTTTTTTCTTATAAGAAGACATAAAATCTGTTTGATTTTAAAATAATATTCAACCTATATTGATCATCTAAAATATAATATTAAATAAATGATGTGTGATATAGAAAGATGAATAAGATAAATTCTCCTGACTTCAAGGAACTTGTGATTCAATGGCCTCTATAATACCTGTACTTAAATAAATGTGAAGCAGTGGGGCCATGAAAAATTGTCCTAAGAAGCATAAAGAAGTGATACAGTGGCTGATCAAAAGAGGACAGGCCGGGGATGGCTCTCAGGAAAGTAGTAATGTAGCTTTCGTTGATGAAATCCCAAAGACACCAGTACTCCTGGATTCTTTTTCTTCTTGATTGTTCAAGGCTTACATGTAGTTTAATAAAATGCTTGGGTGAAAATACTGAAAAACTAGAAGGGAGAAAAGAGGAAATGGCATTTAACATAGCATATAGGTGCTATGCACATGGGTCATGGCAGGAATGATTTGGGTATAAAGACCCTACCTAATCCCCCTACAAAGGTCATGTAGAACCTACCTCCTATTATGTATAGAGAGAAGGAGAGAGAGCGTTGTGTACATATGTATATATAAAGAACTTAGAATTTACTTGGCACTTGAAATAAATTGGTCTTGATTTAGAATCTTAATTCAGAACTTTCTGAATCTGCATCTTCACTACTTTTGTAGAAAACCTTGTCAAAACAAGGAAATGAAACAAGGAAGCCCTACCATTTAGCTATCATTGTTAAAAATTATCTTTTTATTTTCCCTGAACCTGGTAATAACTCATTTGCATTAAAGAGAACATTCATGTAGATATTTCAGTTCCAACATCATAATGGAGGGATTATTTGAGAAAAATCTACAGATATGAAAAATAATTTACTTGAACATAAGGACAATTAACTGAAATATTATTATAAATTTTTGTATCATTTAAAAAGAAGGCTTAGTAAAGAAAGTTGCATATAATGCATATATCTGTTATCAATGCAGATAACTTCTAATCCCCACTCTGAAGAGAATATCTTTCCAATGGTTGTTTCATATATCAGTGACAAGAATTCTTTTGGAGCAGGAGAAAAGAGTGAAGTTATAGTACTCATTAGCCAAGAGTTCACTTCTCTTGGTGCCAAAAGAAAAAATAAAAAACGATCCCTTGACTCTTTTGGTTAGGAGGGTCAGGATCAATTCTAGAAAGGTTTATAATCTGCGTAAAAATAGTTTGTGATACAATTTGATTATGCTAGCTTGTGTTAGAAATCCTTCCCATAGGGTGGTAGTAAATATTATTAAGTAGTAAGTATTCTAATTTCTCATTACAACAATGCCAATATTTTTCTTTATCAAGCTACACCTCCAAATACAGCTGTAGAAATCATAAAAAGTTGAGGAAAATTTGCATTTAATGATGAGAAATTTCATAACAAATATTATAAAACTCTATATTAATGAGTTATATGATATATATGGAGAAAAAAGACAAGTAGTATATATCAATTTAAAAATAAAACACCTGATTTTGATATGTGGTTTGGCACCCTAATAATTATTTCTGGCACATGTATCAACATAAGTATTTAAGTATTTAAAGTGGTGAATCATTCAAACTTAAAAAATATGTTTCCTTTTAAGATCCTTTATGTAAACTGAACAAAGTTATTTACTGATGGCCTTTAAAGTACTTGAAAATAAAGTTTGTTAAATTTTTGAGGAAGGGAAAGTAGATTGTATTCACTCTTCTTCTTTTTTTTTTTTTTTTTTTTGTTTGAGGTGGAGTCTCGGTCTGTCACCCAGGCTGTAGTGAAGTGGTGTGATCTTGGTTCACTGCAACCTCCACCTCCTGGGTTCAAGCAATTCTCCTGCCTCAGCCTCCTGAGTAGCTGGGACTACAGGCATGCACCACCATGCCCAGCTAATTTTTGAATTTTTAGTAGAGATGGGGTTTCACCAATATTGGTCAGACTGGTCTTGAACTCCTGACCTTGTGATTTGCCCACCGTGGCCCCCAAAAGTGCTGGGATTACAGGCATGAACCACCTCACTTGGCTGATTGTATGCTCTCTTCTTGAAACGAGATTCGAATATTTAACTATTTTCTGTTTTTTTCTGACACTGGTATATGAAGAGATGTAAAGGTTTTGAAGGGTAATATAGTCATTGACTCCTCATGGAATTCTTATAAGAGTATGCAGTTCAATTTTGGATTTATGTATATTTCAAATCAGGTGCAAATATTGTTATTTTATTATGCAGTGAACCTACCTGTTCATCTCAAGCAGCTGTGGGAAGGTAATGACTCCTAATTCCAGTCCTCAGCCAGAGTCTAGCCAATGGCCTTTGGCAAATTTCCCCAAGTACTCAATTGAGAAGATGCTTTGTTTTTAATTTTTGGATATTTATGTTGATTATGTCATAGGAGTAAATATATGAATTTAAAAAATAATGAACAACACCATTTACGTAAATTCACTCACTTTTATGGAGCTGATGAAGAACTAGAGGTGAAAAGGGAGGGATTCGAAATGGCAGAGGAGTAATCTGTGTGTGCTCAGAACTGAAAATGTGGAGTTAACGTTGCCAAAACAACTTTTGGAGTGACATTCTCTTTTGTTTTTTCTCAAACTTAAGCACTCTTTGAAGATTATATATTTTGTGGGTAAGGTTAGGAGTTAAAGACTTTTCTAAATGTTATTAAGTTTACTTCAAAGGAATATATTTGTACAGTTTGAGTAAGGAATGATTAAATTTCATGATTCTATCTCATTTGAGGTCAAAGATACTTGTGTTTACACATGTATGGATTTAACTTTTATACATGTACATATACACCTTGTTCAAATTAAAACATTATAGGTGTTCTTAGTGAGGGCGCAACATAAACAGTTTAAAACTTTTGGGAATAAATGATTACTTTTTGTTGTAATTAAGCAATATAATGGAAACAGAAAAAGGGGATGGTCAGTGCTCTGGTTGATCAGTGGCCAGCCAGGTTCTGACTTCATTGACACATTTCATGGAAAGGGTGTTTTAATGAAGGATAGAATTGTAGATAATTCATTCCATGCTGTGAGGTTAACCACAAGCCTCTTAGAAATCAGAAAACTTATTACTCCTGCAGATGTGCTGGAACTGAAAGCAGGGATTGAAACTCTGAAACACTCTAGTTCTTCTGACTTGATTTTATTGTGAAGCATACCTCGGTTAAGTGGCCAGATTTTTTAAAGTATATATAGAAATAGATTTCTTTCTGCTTTTTTGAGAAAATTTCCTTTTATTGGCATTCCCACAATATAATTGAGCTAATTTTAAAGTGATAAATGCTGAAAGTGTAAATATGCCCTGTGTTTGTGCCGCTTCCTTGAATAAAGTTTTCACAAGGAAGTCATCCCCAGTGTTAAAATTTCTATTTCTATTGCGATATTATGAATCTCACCTCTTAGCTCAGCAAATGTAGAGCCATCATTACCACATTAGTGAGTCAGGAAAAGGGTTTTGAAACATTAAATGTTCTTCCTCTTTCGCCTATTTTCTGTAACACCTGGGCACTCTGCTCTTTAAAATTGGTGACAATAATGGTTGTGTGGATAGCAGCTTGGTAGTTCTGAACTACTTGAGGGCCTGAGAAAAGGGATATATTGGAATCAGTTATATAGAAAACAAAGGAAGAAAAAAATCTTTTCTGGTTTTTGAGTATCAAAATTATAAGCGAGGTAATGGATATGTTAATTACCTTGATTTAATCATACCATATTGTATACATATATCAAAAGATCATTTTGTACCCCACAAATGTATACAACTATGATTTGTCCATTAAAAAAAAATTAGTCCCTGAGGGAAACAGAGAATAACAGAGTGGATTCAAGTATAACAGTGAAAACTGTATGTTGAGGCAGAGAAATTATTTCCATTATGAAGTTTTGGTAGATTCTCTAGGATTGGGGAACGAGATGAGGAATTAGAGAGAAAGCAAGATGGAGTGCTTTTATGTCTACCTGCCCTATCTCTCCTTTCCATCCCTGACTCTCTGCCCTACCCCCAGCCCTGCTACTCCAAGCCACTGGGAATCTCAGTCTAGCATGACACAAGGTGACAGATGTATCTTCAGGTTGCAGTCCTGAAGGATTCTGTGGTTAGGAAAGAAGAGTGACTAAGCATCAGCCTCAATGAATCATGAGCAGGAAGTGGAAGGCCTGGTGATATACCTCAAGCCAGTATGGTTAGATGATAAATGACATCTTGACAATTAGTCATCTCTCAACAATTTAGATGCAAGCCTGGGGAATCGGGAGTGGGTTTTCTGAGTGATTTGTATTTTTTTCTTTTGCCCATTACCAAAAGACCATTATGAAATGATACGTAATTTTTCACAATCTGGTAGAATGTGAGCTCAAGAAATTGGGTAGAATTATGGAAATTTTAAAAATATTTTCTATTTTATACATGAGTTTGTGGCCCAAAATTGTGGCATGGTAATTGAGCAATTATGGCATCAAAATAAAGGATATAAGAAATTAATCCGTAAGATCTAATATGTTATGAAAATTGACTGTTTAGGTAAAAGAAAGAGACTGGTATATTTATAGGCAAAGTGGAAACTGGATATAAAATGGCATATCCACTTCAGAGAATAAATCAATTCTCTGCATGAACCATCACTTTATGTAAGAAGTCACAGAAAATTGATTTTTAAAAAACAGGATTCTATTTTTTTAATCAGAAAATATGCCAATATCCATATAAATACTGTAAGATACACTGAAACATTCTTAGCCTCATTTGCTGAACCTATATCTTTTCATACTTTTCCATTTTGATTGTAATGTATTCAACCATTGTGAACACCAAACTCTAATGTGCCTTTTCTTCTTCCCAGCAGACACAGTATATTTCCTTGGGACATTTAGTTTTGGGTACATTTTTCATAATTTCTCCCCTTTAATCAAATTTTTGGTACCTTCTGATTTATTCTCAATTTCACAGAAATAAAAGAGGAAACCAGAGCTCCTATAATCTCCCACCACGTTACTTAGTGTCTCATCATCTATGACTATACACTCTGCTACTTTACCTATTACTGTGGATGTATTCTTCATATTCAAGCTACTATTTATACTTTTACACTCAATCCTTTCCCTTTTACTATTCAAAAACCACATTCCAGCAATTCTCTCCTTTCTTGCTTCATTGATTTTCTTTTTATCACTGGATACTTTTCTTTAAGCTATAGTACCCTCAAATTAAAAACAAAGAAGAAAACTCAAAATCTTCTTTGACTTATTTTCCCATTTCCATCTAGCTATTCTCTAATTTCCTTGCTCTCTTTTAAAGCATATTTGACAGCATGGAAATCTGCATTCACAGTAATTACTCTCACTCTCTTATGGATTATTCCAATAAGGCTTTCTGCTCACCCACTCCGTAGTAATTGGTCTCTTGTCAAAGCCATTAATGTCTACTAGCATTAGACATTAATGGGATTAATGGGATTCGGCAAAGGACCCCATGGTTGGTTCTGGGTCCCCTTCTCCTTTGACTTCTCTTAACATTGGACCCAGGTGAAGTCTTTCTCCTGTTTGGAAGTTCATTTTCACATGCACTCTACTTTGCCTTCTACCTCACTGAGCCCTCCTCAATCAAATTTTCAGAAAAACAAAGGGGAAAAAAAGCTCAGAAATTTTCCATACAGTTCATTTCAATTCTTTTGATTATATGAAAGAATGTCATTATTAACAAATCTAAATTGCAAACATTTGCAATAAAGTCACCATGTGCTTACTTAACTTTAATCAAAATTTCAAATATTAAACTTTAACTTCTGTTTGATGAACTTTAGAAAAAAAGGGTGGTATTATTTTTTTCCTGATGGCTTCTGTTTTTATAACATTGGGTTTTAAAAGTTTATAAAATATTCCTTGTGACAAAGACTCAGAAAATTAATTCAGGTATTTTAAGTGAAAGTTGAAGTGGGGAATATAAAAAATGTGATACATGCTATTAGTAATATCATTAACAATTTAGGATGTGGATAAACGATAAATTTATATGATACTAATTTAGAATTTTGATCATTTGTAGGAAAAAAGAGTTTGCCGAAATAACTATAATAATAATGATAATAATATAATCAAACTTTGAGGGGAGCTGTTTTTCTTCAAGAATAAAATATAACATTTTAAGAACAATTAAAATTACTGCCTTGCTAGCAAAACTCTAAATTTTCAAAAGATGTTTTGAAATATATATTTATTACATTATTCCTTTTATTTATTGATTGATATAAATTTTTTTGTTTGTTTGTTTTGTAGAGACATAGTTTCACTATGGTGCCCAGATTGGTCTCAAAATCCTAGCTTCAAGTGATCCTTCCATCTTGGCCTCCCAAAATGATAGGATTATAAGTGCAAGCCACCACACTTTTTTTAAACTGAGCATTCATCTCAACCTCAGTTTGTGTTAGTTTTTGTAACATCTACCCAAATAAGTCTCAATAAATGATCTGATCTCCCCTTATAGCATTATACTAGTAAAAAAAAAAAAAAAAAGAGGCCTGGAGAAATGAAGCACAAATATAATATCCATTTAACTTTATTAGCAATGCCTCCTTCAAAAGACACTAAACACGAGCTCGACTTAGTCTGAACATCAAATAATTTATTACCTGATGTAATAAAAAGCTTGAAGGTAAGGCAAACTCAAGGTTACTTAATCCTCACAGTTGATATTTCCATTACCTCATTAACAACCCAGACTGTTTTCACTCAGCACTGTAAGTATTAGTTACCTTCATGGTTGCAACATTATCAGAGGAAATTTAAGTATCCCATCTTTAATTTATAACATGCCGATGCAGAAAAACATTTTTTTTTCATTTTATTGACATTTAACAGGAAAAAGAAACTTTCACGTGATCTCTCCAGTATAATTCTTTTTAAGTCACTTTAGTCAAACAGAATGAGACAATCCTGGTTAGCACAAATCAATTGTTATTCACACAAATCAAATGAAGAAGGGGTGAAGACCAGACAAAAATGAGGACTCTACAGATATGAAGGAAGAAGAAAAAGAACTACTGAATAGGCAACCCACAGGGAATATTGCTGGTAGGAATGAAACCATGTGCCAAAGAAATTAGCCTACTTAATAAAAATAACCTCCTTACATGTTAAGTTAAACACAACACGCTTAAAATAAACCCATCAAATGTACTTTATTTCATTTTAATTGGCCATTAATTAAGTGTACCTTTGAAATAATAAATTATAATTGTAAATATTTCTTATATTTTCTCAAAGATTCTAATATTTGTGCAAGTCATTACAGAGTGGCAAATATTTGCATAGGCACTGGAAGAAAAAGGCAAACCATCAGGACTCTTTACTTTGCTACAACTAAACATTTGGGAATATGAAAAATGTTTTGAATCAGAAATCTAAAAACTAAGTCCAGAAATAAACCCAAACTTGGAAGAAAGGAAGAGGATTAGATTAGAAAAAAAAAATCCTATGTATGAAACTAAGTTAGAAAGTATGCAATGAAGAATAGACTCAAATAAAAATTTAACAAGAAGTATTGAAGAAACTTAAGAAAATAAGACAATGTAAATGTAGCAGAAAGAAGTCAAAAACAGAAAAAGTGGTAGAAATAAAACATAAACAATGGAAGAATAATATTTATAAAATTGATGTCCTTGAAAAAAAGAACAAGATAATATTATATACTCATATTTAATGGTATAACTTAAGACAAATTTCCAGAAATAAAAATGAGACTGAAATCTGCATACTAGAACATCCCATGAGACACCTGGAACAAGTTAACTTGTAAAAATCAACTATAAGACATAGCCTTATAAAGCTATTAGATTTCAAAGATAAAGTAGAAATCAAATACTAACGAGAGTCAAATAATTAGACTGGAGTCATAATTTTCAAAAACATCATGCAAAGCAAGGCAGCGATAGAGCAGTGGTTTTGGAAAACAAAGAAAATGTAAACCAAGGATATTATATCTAACCAAGCTATCCTTCAGGCATCAATGCTTTAGAGAATAAAAGTTAATATACAAAATGTAGAAAATTCCATATCCATGATCCATGAGTTTTTTTTAACACACTACAAGAATAATTTAATATTCTAAAAGATAACTGAGAATGCTTCTGTTAAGAGGCTAATGGTAAGAAAAACACACTTTGTTTTTAAGTCAAAATTTAAAATAACATTAGAGATGACGGTGAACTAATAATGATCTAATCTTATTCATGACAAAGTAGAAAAGTATAGCTTCAAAATGGAAGAGAAGGGAGAGGCTAAATGAAAGTAGAATAAGCTCATTCATTGCTATATAAACAATGGGTGGGAATTAAGGACCCCATTAAAAGCTGACAAACCAGAGAGTAGAAGATAAAATTATAAAACAGTGGACTAAGGACATTAAAAGTTAAAAGTACAACTATGTTAACTAGAATAAAAAGTCAAATCTTCCTAAATAGAAGTATACATTTATGTATGCTTATAAATTAAAGAGTAAACAATATACGTCTTATAGATAAACATAGCACACATAATACACACAATTATAAAACATTATGATAGAGTTAACACAAATATATCCACCACATCAATAAATAAGAATGGCTTAACTCACTAAAAGGAAAAAATGTTTTGAGACGGAGTCTGGCTCTGTTGCCCAGGCTGCCAGGCTGGAGTTCAGTGGCGCGATCTTGGCTCACTGCATGCTCCGCTTCCCAGGTTCACGCCATTCTGCCGCCTCAGCCTCCCGAGTAGCTGGAACTACAGGTGCGCGCCGCCGCACCCGGCTAATTTTGTTTTTGTATTTTTGGTAGAGACTTTATTTTCACTGTGTTAGCCAGGATGGTTTCGATCTGCTGACCTCATGATCCGCCCACCTTGGCCTCCCAAAGTGCTGGGATTACAGGCATGAGACACCACGCCCGCCCGGCCTAAAAAACATATTTTTAACTTGGCTCATGGAACACAACTAAAGCAAAATGATTCAGAAAGGCTGAAAATAAAGGCATGGATAAAGATACTGAAGTAGAAATCCTATCAGTCAACATAGAATACAAGCTATAAAGCATTAAGACGACAAAGAAGGGTACCTATGCTAAAATGCACAAGTCAAAAATAACAGTGAAACAATTATGAATATCTGTTCACTAAGTAACAAAGTAACTCCTTCTGTGAAAAACAGTACCTGGATAGTAACATATAGATAATGGAAGACTTTAATATACCACTCTCGGTATAAGATATGTCAAGCTCTCCAGCTCAAGACCAAGAGTATCACACCAGTAGGTAAACAGGTTAGGCTTAATGCTCATTGCAATGAGGAAAACTGCACGCTGTGGGAAATCATAAGGTGTGTCAATAGGAAAGGTGTTAGAGAAGACTTATACAATTTGTACTTAGGAGATTTGGGGAGAGTTTACAGAAGAGAATGTGGGGACAATTCTATTTGCATCTTAATAAATCTTATTCAGAAGGGAGGCAACTAGAGTGAGGATAAAGCTGTAATTTGTGACGAAGTAGAAGCCAGTCACATTAGCTGGATAGCAAAAAAATTGTATTTTATGGTTTACTTAGTGGCTTTGTTACTAAGCGTGTGCTTAGACAAAATTAGGAAGTGGCCTTGTTTTTTGTCTCCCTTCATCAAAGTCACAGAGCAATCCATCAGACATCAGGCTGTTATTCCAAAAAGAGAAAAACGTGGCCTGAATGTGAACACTTAGGCCAGCTATAACAACACTGAAGCCTTGATCCTGAATGTGAGGGACTGCATTCCTTTTTCTCAGACAGACAAAACATGGGCACAAAATAAGTAATAAGGTAGAAGAACTAAAAACATAGCAAATAAAGCAAATTATGTGGATATATACCAAACTTCACACCTTTATAAAAGGGCATATATCTTCCTTTCATATGCCCATATTACATTACCAAAATTTATACATATTAAGTGACACTCTCATTTACACAAAGAAACTATAGTAATTCCATGAAATAGAAATATTGTAAATAATAATCTTTTATCACAATGCAACAAAACTAGAAATTTTCAACAAAATCATAAACCAAAATGTCTTTTACTTGAAAACTTAAAAGTTCTCAGCCTGCGCAGTGGCTCATGCCTGTAATCCCAGCACCTTGAGAGGTCAAAGTGGGTGGATCACGAGGTCAGGAGATAAAGACCATCCTGGCTAACACGGTGAAAACCCCGTCTCTACTAAAAAATACAAAAAATTAGCTGGGTGTGGTGACGGGCACCTGTAGTCCCAGCTACTCGGGAGGCTGAGGCAGGAGAATGGTGTGAACCTGGAAGGTGGAGGTTTCAGTGAGCCGAGATAGTGCCACTGCACTCCAGCCTGGGCAAAGAGTGAGACTTCGTCTCAAAATAAAATAAAATAAAATAAAATAAAATAAAATAAAATAAAATAAAATAAAATAAAATTCTCAATTAAATTTTTTGATAAAAATAGAGATATAAATTGTAACTGTAGAATTTTTTTTAAGTATCAGAATATACAGAGTGCATTTTAAAAGTTCTATCACCAAACATTTTGTATAGTAAACATTAAATAATAAAGATGAGTTAAGTACGTGTCTTAGTATGTTTGCGCTGCTATAACAAAACTATCACAGACTAGGTGGCCTATAAATAACAAATTTATTTCTTGTAGTTCTGGAAAGTGAGAAATTAATGATCAAGGCACTGGCAGATTCAGTGTCTGGTGAGGACCCCTTTTCTGGTTCATAGAGTGAATCTTCTTGCTGGGTCCTCACCTGAGGGCAAAGGAGCTCTCTGGGGCCTCTTTTGTAAGGGCATCAATCCTATTCATGAGCATTCTATACTCATGACCTAATCACTTCCTAAAGCCCCTCCCTTTATTGGTGAGGTAGTATTATATCATCTCACTGAGGATTAGTGTCACAGGATTCTTTTAGTGTCACTTTGCCAGCTGGAAACCTCTGTGGCTGGTGGAGCCTCTGCCTGGGTTTCACCTGTGACCACTGGGCTAGCTCTGCCTACTCAGCCTGGTAGACTGTGTTCAGCTCATGCTACTGGTCTAGATTCCATGCCCATTACAGGCAAGCCAGGTGTGGAGAGGTGAGGGGTGCATGAGCAAGTGAGTGAGGGGTCCAGCCACAGGGCACATCCAGGCGGACTGTGCTGTGGCAGGCCAGGAAGCTTCAGGAGGCAGCACAGGCATGAGCTCATTGTGAGGCTGCAGCTGGACCTGGCATGCCTCATTCGACTTCTGCCTTGCATGCCAGTGTCTGGACAAGGGGAACAGGGTGGTGCCCAAAAACTTGGAGATGCCAGTAACTGCAGAGCCCCAAGCAGGTATTACAGCATGCCACATCTCTGGCTTAGGAAGTCTCGAAGTCTGGGCCTCCAGAAGTGTCGCAGCTCTTCTCTCATAGTCTGGTGAAAGGAAATGTGTCACCACCCCAGCTCAAGGGCTGGCCAGGAATGTGTTTCAGCTCATTTGTATTACAGTTCCTTCTATTCCACTGTTTCACTCCAGCCTACAGCTTCTGGGCTGCCCCTCCCCCCTCCACTACCACTTCCCATCGAATGGAGAGCCTGCCCAGCACTGATAGAGGGAGGGAGGGCTACAGTGTTACAGCTCCTTTTGCACCCACTATTTGGTGGGTTCCAGGTTCTTGTCCCATATCCAAGAAGACTGAGGTTATATGGACAACCGAAGAGTGAGCAAGGTGGAGAAGAGTTTTACTGAATGATAGAACAGCTCTCAACACGAGAGGGTACCCGAAGTGGGCAGCTCCTACCTGAAGACTGGTAGTTCCCATGTGTGGCTGATTCTGGGTTTTTTATGGGGTCAGAATGGTGGAGTGTGTGCTGATTAGTTCATGGAAAAGCTGGGAAAAAGCACCATTCAGTTTGCTAAAAGGTGTAGAGGTAGTTCTCACTCCAGATGGTGGACTGTATCCAGGACTGGCAGCCTGGTTTTCAGACTTCAGGTTTTCTTTGGCTTGAAGGTGGGGGGGTCTCACCAGGAGCCTGCCCCTATCTGCCTAGAATTTGTCTGCCTCCTGCTGCTATCATTAGGATTTCATCATGTGAATATTTAGAGAATACAAACATTCAGTCTATAGCAGTACACACACACACAAAAAAAAAACCAACCAAAAAAAAAAAAAGAAAAACAAACCAATGTAAATAAAAAGAAAGCACAAAAAGCAAACACTAGAGAGAAAAGCTGAAATAAATGGGATCGAGAATAGAAAAATAGTAGGTCTAATTTTTAATTCAAAATTCTGGTTTTTTTAAAATTAAGAAGTATCTACTAATTTGAGCAAATATAAAGCTATAAAGGGTAAACCAGAAACTTAAGGAATTGCTTATCTACAGAGGATGGATGAAAATAGATTGAACATAAAAATAAAAGAATGGTATAGAAGAAATGAGGAAGGAGTGACACTCTGAGTATACTTGTTTACTTAGTTTCACTTTCAGTACCTTAGTGATATTTAACATATACAAAATATAAGTAAGTAACTAAAAGCAACTAGGACATGGGGAGAACCTAGACAAAATAAAATTAGTAAGTAAGAAATAAAGACAATTAGTGTAACTGTCTTAACGAAGTGGGAAAACAAAATTGAACTAATTAATGTTGGAAAACAGCATTTTGACTTGATACTGAAAAGCCAAAACCCAGAAAAAATCATACACCAATATCCTGTTGCAGTTAGTAAGTTTTTATTCACAAGGTTATGGGTTAGCAATTCTAAAGCTAATTTTTGTGTGAACATATTGCTCATGATGAGATACAGGTTTCTCATTGTTATAGAAAATAGTTACAAATGGAATACTAGGATGAACTCTGTCATGTTAGAATGGAATAAAATATATACAGACATCATATATTATATATACACATATACTTATTATTTCCTAGTGTTGCTCACTGAGAAGCAGTGTTGCTTTAATAGTAATTAGCTAAGCTAGCTTCCATATCTTGGTTTCTAAATACTATTCTCCAAGTAAAGAAATGAGACTAAGTTGGAGAAGTGGTTGATTCTAGGTCTGGGCAGAAGAAATTCAAGATACGTCTGCATGTTGAAAGAACACAGAAAACAATTTGATAGAGCTCCCAATAGCTACATCTGGGATAATTAGAGCAACAAAATGGATAATTACTATAATGGATGTAACTCATAGAATCAACTGAAAATCTGAGAATCTGTCAGTTCAATTGGTGATATACATGATCCATAAGTAGATAAAGAAGGGGCACTCTCTCTTAGAGTAGAATCCTGAATAATAAACTGAAAATAATGATGGAAATAAAAATCAATATATGGCAGACAGCACAGTACTAACTGTTGTATCAGTGAATGCTAGAATTAGTGGGCAAAAGTATGAGATGTAGGAGATTTTCATAGTCTCAAAATAACTATCTAAAAGATACTTATTAATTATGCAGAAAAAATGCTAACTTTACAGTGGAGAAACTGTAAAGTTTCTCCTTTGGTAGAAGGAGAAACTGTAAAG
>NC_045436.1:62608869-62643127 GCF_002776525.5 Piliocolobus tephrosceles
GTAGAAGGAGAAACTGTAAAGTTTCTCCTTTGGTAGAAGGAGAAACTTGGTAGACACCATCTGAATCAAGTCATCAAAGTTAACATTACTAGTAACATACATTGCTATTATCTGTGTTCTGATTTGCTGTACTAAGAAGAGCAAAACCTCACTTATGTGAAGTTCTTACCAAAAATGCAAACCCTGAATTAAATAATGAGGAAACAGACATATAAAAGAAGAGCTAATCCATAAAATAATTGGCTTCTATCTACAAAATAAGCTCTTCAAAAGGGTCAATGTCTTGAAACATAAAGAATAAAAGAAACACCGTAGTAGGTTAGAAAAATACTGAGGAGATTTGGCATATAAATGCCATATGAGATCCTTAATTTTATCCTGGATTATAAAGATATTAGACAAATGGTTTCTGTAGATTATTTAACAGCATACTATCACTGTTACTATCTGATTCTGATACTTTACTACAATTATATATCATGCTACCTTTTAGGGAAGCTTAGTGAAGATAAATAAAAACTCTGTACTATTTTTATATCCTTCTATAATCATTTAAAAGTAAAAAGCTAAAAATTTTAAATACATTGTTGTGTAATAATTATAACATGTATATGTTAAAAATTAATATATATGCACATGAGAATAATTTTTGTCAAGAGGCTTGCAGAGAAAGATACATGAAGGAAGGTAAAAGTTAATTGGTTTTGGAAAAAATAAAAAAAACTCTCCAGATGAGCAGAGGTCTTTAATATGCTAATTCAAACATTCCAGTAGGGAAATACAGAATGTAATTCTCTCCAATCATATCAAACTTTTTTTCACAGAACCCCTTACTGACATAGGTTCCAAGAAATTCACTTTCTTAAATACTAATGCAAATATAGGTAGCCAAGGGATAGATTTTAGTGTTGATAGGCATGAAAAGATTAGCCTTTGTAGAAGTTGAGTCCAGTCATCTGCTCCAAAGCACAAATGTGCATAACAGGGATCTCAAACCATGTTTGAGCCTTCACTATCTGGGCACATTTGATGAACATAGTGGCAAAGGCTGCAAAGAAGTTTATTTACACTGGATTGAAGAACCTCCTTGAAAAGACCTCATGCTTTTGGTCACATCTGGCCAACCATAAAAGTGGCCGGAAGGTAGTTTTGAGGAATCAGTCAACAAAACAGTAACAATGACAATGTTGACAGTGCTAATAATGACAACCTAATTGTAATAAAATAATTTGCTAGGCATCATGGGCTTGAACTGCACAGAGAGCCTTAGATTTTAGATGGGTAAAGGATCAATGAATAGAGTCTCTCCTTGGCTAGGGTCTATGCTAGGTCTGTGTCCCAGTGAGAGAATGAGTTGGCATAAAACCTAAAAAATGCATTTTACTAAGCTGAGTAAAACAAGGGGTACACTAACCCCATTCTGCCAGCAGACATTTCCACAGAAGCACACAGCTTTGGCCACGAGTCCTTCAGCACTCATAGATGATGCCAGCAGAGACCAGAACTTTTTCATTGTTCTTTCTGGTGAAATATTGGCAAAGATTGCCAGTGGTAGCAGCTAGAAAGAACTTGATCATGAGCACATTCATTATATACTTGAGCAACCTCCAAGTATATACAGATTGTTGGCATTGAGACGACTTAGGTCCTGGCGATTTTATAAACTGTTTTGGAGATTTTGCTAGGTGTTAGGGAGACCAGGAAAGAATAGCCTAAAATTTGTACTCTTCTGACCTTTCCTTCTTACAGAGCCATACAGTGGTTGGATATGCTGTTCTTTGGATTCAAGATTGACTTGGCCTGTCTAGCAGGATTTCAAAAAGCAGTAACTGATATTATATTCTTAAGTAAAATCTGTGCAAATCAGAAAAGTCATCCAAATGTATTATGATCACAAAGGAGTGTACCACAAAACCTCTATGGCGAAACAAAACAAAGCAAAACAAAATTTGTTTCTTAATGTGCTATCCTATATGTTATCAACATATTGTTATTTTACTCTCTCAAAGTGAAGTCAGTGACCCTTGTATCTCTGTCTGTGTGAGCATGGGTGTAACATGTAGGGATAATGTTGGGAACATAGGGTAGAAAGGAGTGAGGTGACTGCATTTAAGTTTTTGACTTTTCTTTTTAATGTATCTAGTTATATTTTGCTAGTGCCTCATCATTTGACTTTCTATGCCATTTAGTGTTAGATTTCTTATGTATTTTCCTCAGCAGAAACTGTATACCTGTAACTTCAAAGTCACAATTAGAGAGATGCATGAGTCATAAAATTCCTTTTTTAGTTCTTTTAGATAGTTGCCTTTTATAACATATATTCTTCTAAATATATTCCAGGCTAACCTTGATTTTGTGTGTGTATCTGTTAGTGGTTCTGTATACAACTATTTAGGACACACGTGCCTTTTAACTCAATTTCCTTTTTCCTGGATAAATATATTTTTTGGTTCCTCAGTTATAGTGCTATATGCACTGTCAAACTTGAGAGTTTTAATGAATTTTCCTGATTTTCATGTTTCATGAAACTCTAATTCAACCAAAACACCCTGTTTATTTTGCCACTGAATAAGAAATTATCCAAGATAAAGAATATTCAAACCCCTCTCAGGTTTGCTAATAGGGTTTTATTAACATCATTTTGGACAATTAAGATCCTTGTTAAGAATTCTCCTTCGTGGCTGGTCACGGTGGCTGACGCCTGTAATCTCGACATTTTGGGAGGCCAGAGCGAGCGGATCAGCTGAGATCAGGAGTTACAGACTAGCTAGTCCAACATGGTGAAACCCAAACTCTACTAAAATTATAAAAATTAGCCAAGCGTGGTGCTGGGCACTTGTAATCCCAGCTACTCCAGAGACTGAGGCAGGAGAATTGTTTGAACCTGGGAGGTGAAGGTTACAGTGAGCTGAGAATGTGCCACTGCACTTCAACTTGGGCCACAGAGCGAGACTCCATCTCAAAAAAAAAAAAAGAATTCCTTCTAATATCTAAGTTTTCCCTGACCCTAAGCAGAATAAGCTGCCTTTGGAGTACACCTCAGGACCTCATCAATCATCTGTGCACATTTTCTCACTACTAGAGGATTTTCTATCCAACTCAAGAGTTCATTGTTCTTGCACAAAAATCTACCCAGGTTTTTGAGAAAGATGGATATGAACAAAACCACTGAGATATTTGACATCGTCTGTTATTCTTAGGACTAATGGAGATTTGGAAACTATTCTCCCCAAGTCTCTATTAGTCCTAAGAGTAGTCCACAAATCTCCATTAGTCCTAGTCCTAGTGAACTGAACCCTTTGATATAAATTCAGTGAAACCTGAAGGCTATGAAATAATCATTATGCATATGGATAACCTCAGATATAAAAAAGAAACTTTTGCCTTCTTATACACAGCTGCCAAAACTATGTCTTCTATCCTGACAGTTATTTTAAGCTCTTGGAATAAATGTTTGCTTCTATAATATATATTTATATTTAACCATTATTTAAATGCCACATATGATAATATTTGTAAAAGAACAAATAATAATGTTCATATAAAACTTTCCAAATAATTTTTTCAGATGAATTATCTTATTTGATTTTTAAAACAAATATTGTAATGAATAGGGATTTTATTATTATTAATTATTTTCAGGTCAGAATATGAGTGAATTTAAATGATTTAGTCATGATCATACAAACATATTAACAGGCTATAGAAAAAATGAAATATCTTACAACTACAAATATCAAGACTATTTCAACCATGCCATGCTGTATAATCTTACCATATTGATATATTTCTCTTAATTTCTCTTTTTTTGTTATTGTCCACATATTTTTATATGACTCAGTCACCTATTTCCTTGCTATTTGTATAGTAACTTTTTTGATTTTTAATTTTTTTTTGATTTTCAATTTTTGTGGGTACATAGTAGGTGTTTATATTTATGGGCTATGTGAAATACTTTAATACAGGCATATAATGCATGTTAGTCACACCATAGTTCATGGGATATCTACCCCTCAAGCATTTATCCTATCCTATATCCTTATCATTTATCCTTTCTTTGTGTCATAAACAATTCAATTATACTCTTTATTTTAAAATGTACAATTTATTATTGACTGTATTCACCCTGTCATGCTATCAAATACTATATATTATTTATTCTACATAATTATATTTTTGTACCTATTAATTATTCCCACTTACCCCTGCCGACTACACTTCTCAGCCTCAAATAACCATCATTCTACTCTCTCTCTCTCTCTTTTATTTTCCTCAGTATTCAAAACCATCCTTCTACTCTCTATCTTCATGAATTCAGTAGTTTTAATTTTTAGCTCTCATAAATAAGTCAGAATATGCAAAGTGTGTCTTTCTGTTCCTGGCTAACTTCATTTAACATAATGACCTCTGGTTTCATCCATGTTGTTTGAAATGACAGGATCTCATTCCTTTTATAGCTTAATAGTACTGCATTGTATATATGTACCACATTCCATATATCTGCTGATGAAAACTTAGGTTGCTTCCAAATCTTGGTTATTGTTGAATGGTGTTGCAATAAACATGGGGGTGCAGATACCTTCGATATGCTGATTTTCTTTCTTTTGGGTATATACCTAGCAGTGGGATTGCAGGATCATATGGTAGCTCTATTTTCAGCTTTTTGAGAAATCTCTAAATTGTTCTCCATAGTGGTTGTGCTAACTTACATTCACATCAACAGTGTACCAGGGTTTCCTTTTCTCCACAACCTTGTAAATATTTGTTATTGTCTGTCTTTTGATTAAAAGCCATTTTAATTGGGTGAGATGATATCCCATTATAGTTTTGATTTGTGTTTCTTGGATGATGAATTATGTTGAGTATCTTTTCATATACATGTTTGCCATTTGTATGTCTTCTTCTAAGAAATGTCTATGAAAATATTCTGCCCATTTTTTAATTGAATTTTTAGACATTTTCCTATGGAGTTGTTTGAACTCCTTGTATATTTTGATTGTTAATCCCCTGGCAGATGGGTGGTTTCCAAATATTTTCTCCCATTCTGTGTGTTGTCTGTCAACTTTGATAATTCTTACCTTTGCTTTGCAGCAGCTTTTTAACTTGATGTGATCTCATTTGTCCATTTTGCTTTGTTTGTCTGTGCTTGTGGGGTATTAAGAAATCTTTGCCCAGTCCAAAGTTCTGGACAGTGTTTCCAATGTTTTCTTGTAGCAGTTGCATACGTTGTGGTCTTAGATTTAATTCTGTATTCTATTTTGATTTGATTTTTGTATATGGTGAGAGAGAGAGGTTTGGTTTCATTCTTCTGCATATGGATATCCAGTTTTCCCAGCATCATTTATTGAAGAGACAGTTTTCCCAAATATACATTCTTAGCACCTTTGTTGAAAATAAGTTCACTGTAGATGTATAGACTGTCTTGTGAGTTCTCTATTCTGTTCCATTGGTCTAAGTATCTGATTTTATCAGCATTATACTGTTTTGTTTCCTATAGCTCTGAGTATAATTTGAAATCATGTAATGTGATTCCTTCAGTTTTGTTCTTTTTGCTCAAGCAAAGTATAGCTTTGGTATTCTAGGTCTTTTGTGGCTCTATATAACTTGTAGGATTGTTCTTTCTATGTCTGTGAAAAATGCCATTGGCATTTTCATAGATATTGAGTTGAATCTGTAGATTGCTCAGGGTAGTACAAACATTTTAAACAAAACTGATTCTTCCAATCCATGAACAGGAATGACTTTCCATTTTTCTGTGTTCTCTTCAATTTCTTTCAGCAATGTTTTATAGTTTTCATTGTAGAGATCTTTCACTTCTTTAGTTAAATTAATTTCTAGGTATTTGATTTTATTTGTAGCTATTGTAAATTGGATTACATTTTTCTTTTACAAATTGTTCCATGTTGGACTATAAAAATGCTACTGATCTTTGTATGTTAATATTGTATACTGCAACTTCACTGAATTTGTTTATGAGTTATGGTAGTTTTCTTGTTGGAGTCATTATATTTTTCCAAATATAAGATCATATCATCTACAAACAATGACAATTTGATTTCTTCCTTTCTGATTTGAATGTCCTTTATTTCTTTGTCTTATATGATTTCTCTAGCTAGAACTTTCAGCACTATGTTGAGTAACAGTGGTAAAGTGAACATCCTTGTCATGTTCTAGATTTTAAAGGAAAGGCTTTCAGTTTGTCCCCACTCCATATGATACTAGCTGTGGGTCTATTGTATATGGATTTTATTTTGTTGAGGTAGGTTTCTTCTATATCCAGTTTTTTGAGGGTTTTTTTTTTTTTTTTTTTTTTTTTTACCATGAATGGATATTAAATTTTACCAAATGCTTTTATATCATCAATTGAAAAGATCATATGATTTTGTCCTTCATTCTGTTGACATGATTGATTTGTATATGTTGTTGAACCATCCTTGCATTCCTAGGATAAATCCCACTTGGTCATGATGAATAATCTTTTTAATGTGTTATTGAATTCGGTTTAATAGTATTTTATGAAGCTATTTACATCAATGTTCATCAGAAATATAGGCCTGCAGTTTTCTTTTTTTTATGAGTCTTTATCTGGTTTTGGTATTGGGATAATACTGACCTCAAAAAAATGGATATAGAAGAAATATTTCCTCCTTGAGCAGGACTGGTGTTAGCTCTTTAAATGTTCGGTAAAATTCAGCAGTTAATCTGAGGCCTTCCTTTACTGGGAGATTTATTATAGCTTTGGTCTTGTTACTTGTTATTGGTCTGTTCAGGTTTTGGATTTCTTCATGTTTCAATCTTGTTCTGTTGTTTGTGTCCAGAAATTTATTCATTTCTTCTAGATTTTTCATTGTATTGGTATATAGTTGCTCATACTAGCCTCTAATGATTCTTTGAATTTCTGTGGTATAAGTTGCAATGTCTCCTTTTCCATCTCTCATTTATTTATTTGAGTCATCTCTCTTTTTTTCTTAGTCTGGCTAAAGGTTTGTCAATTTTATCTTTTCAAAAATTCAACTCTTTGTTTCATTGATTTTTGAATATTTTTGTTTTTAGTTTTATTTATTTTTGCTCTGATCTTTATTATTTCTTTTCTTCTATTTTTGGGGAGAGATTGCACTTGCTTTTCTAGTTTGAAATGTATCATTAGGTTGTTTACTTAAAATATTTTTACTTTTTTGATGTAGGCACTTATAACTATAAACTTTCCTCTTAGTACTGCTTATGCTGTATCCCATAGGTTGTGTATGTTTTATTTCCTTTATCACTTGTTTTTAAAAAGTTAGTTTCCTTTTTAGAGGAAATTAAAATTTCTTAATTGAGCCACTGGCCATTGAGGAGTATATTGTTTATTTCTATGTATTTTTACAGTTTCCAAAATTCCACTTATTATTGATTTCTAGTTTTATTCCATTTTTGTCAGAGGATACTTAATACAATTTTATTTTTTTAATTTTTTATTTATCTTTTTCCTTTTCTTGGTGGCAGGGAGGGGGTGCTTAGTCTGTCTCTGTTGCCCAGATTGGAGTGAGGTGGCATGATCTCATCTCATTTCAACCTCTGCCTCCTGGGTTCAAGTGATTCTCCTGCCTCAGCCTCCTGAGAAGCTGGGATTACAGCTGTGCATCATCATGCCTGGCTATTTTTTGTAATTTTAGTAGAGGTAGTGGTTTTGCCACATTCGCTAGGCTGGTCTTGAACTCCTGACCTCAGGTAATCCACCTGCCTCGCCTTCCCAAAGTGCTGAGATTACAGATGTGAGCCACCATTCCAGGCTCCAATTTAAAAAAAAAACTCCTATTTTTTTGTGGCCTAATGCATAGTATATCCTTGAGACTGATTCATGTTCTGAGAAGAATGTGTATTCTGCAGCCATTGGATGAAATATTCTGAAAATATCTGTTAGGTTCATTTGGTCTATAGTGCAGATTTAAGTTTGATATTTTCTTGTTGATTTTCTGTTTGGATAATCTGTCCAATGTTGAAAGTGGAGTTTTGAAGTCTCCAGCAGTTACTGTATTGGGCTCTATCTCTTTCTTTAGCTTTAATAATGTTTGCTGTATATATCTGGGTGCTTCCAGTGTCGAGTGCATAGATGTTTACAACTGCTTTATTATCTTGCTGAATTGACTGTTCTGTTACCATGTAAAGACCTTTGTGTCTCTTTTTAGTTTTTTAAAGATCTATTTTACATGATATGAGTATCGCTATTTTTGCTATTTTTTAGTTTTCATTCGCATGGAATATCATTTTCCATTCATTTATGTTTAGTCTATTTGTCTCTTATAGATGAAGTTTGTTTCTTGTAGGCAACAGATCATTGGGTCTTGTTTTTTAAATTCAGTCAGCCACCCTTTGTCTTTTGATTGGAGAGTTTAGTCCATTTACATTCAATGTTATTATTGTTAAGTAAGAACTTACTCCTGTCATTTTGTGGTTTATTTTTTGGTTGTTTTGTGGTCTTCTCTTCCTTGTTTCCTTCCTTCTTGTTTTCTTTTAGTGAAGATGATTTTCTTTGGTGGTATGTTTTAATTGCTTGCTTTTATATGTGTGTGTATCTGTTGTATGTTTTCTGACAGGAGTTTGCTATGAGACTTATCAATAATATAACCCATTATTTTAAACTGATAACAACTTAACACTGATTACGTGCAAACTAACAAACAAGTAAAGAAAAGAACTAATAAGGATTGTACATGTTAACTTTGTTTTCCTGCTTTTTAACTGTTTGTTGTTTCAATTTATATCTGACTGTACTGTCTATGTCTTGAAACGTTTTTAGAGTTACTGTTTTTGATTGGTTCATGTTGTAGTCTTTTTACTCAAAATATGTGTAGTGTACGTATTATAATTACAGTGTCATACTATTCTGTGCTTTTCTTTTTTTTTTTTTTTTTTATTTTTATTGAGACAGAGTCTCGCTCTGTTGCCTAGGCTGGAGTATAGTGGCGTGATCTTGGCTCACTGCAAGCTCCGCCTCCTGAGTTCACGCCCTTCTCCTGACTCAGCCTCCCGAGTAGCTGGGATTACAGGTGGCTGCCACCACGCCTGGCTAATTTTTTTTTAATTTTTAGTAGAGACGGGGTTTCACCATGTTAGCCAGAATGGTCTCGATCTCCTGACCTTGTGATCCACCTGCCTCGGCCTCCCAAAGTGCTGGGATTACAGGTGTGAGCCACCACACCCAGCCTATTCTATGCTTTTCTATGTGCTTACTATCACCAGTGAGTTTTGTACCTTCATAATGTTTCTTATTGCCCATTAATATTTTTTCTTTTAGACCAAAGAACTCCCTGTAGCACTTCTTGTATGACAGTTCTTGTGTTGATGAAATTCTTCAGCTTTTGTTTGTCTGGAAAAATATTTCACCTTCATATTTGAATGATATTTTTATTTGGTTATACTCTTCTAGGATACAAGTTTGTTTGTTCGTTTTTCCTTTAGCTTTTTAAATATGTCATACCACTCTCCCCTGGACTAGAAGGTTTGCACTAAAAACACTGCTGCCAGGCATACTATAGCTCCATTGTATTTTATCTGTTTCTTTTCTCTTGCTGCTTTAGAATTCCTTTTTGTCCTTGACCTTTGATAATTTGATTATTAAATGCCTTGAAGCAGTCTTATTTGAGTTAAATTTGCTTGGTGTTCTGCCAGGCATGGTGGCTTACACCTGTAATCCCAGCACTTTGGGAGGCTGAGACAGGCCTGAGGTCAGGAGTTCAAGACCAACCTGACCAACATGGAAAACCCTATCTCTACTAAAAATACAAAACCAGCCAGGCGTGGTGTGCATGCCTGTAATCCCAGCTACTTGGGAGGCTGAGGGAGGAGAATTGCTTGAACCCAGGAGGCAGAGGTTGTGATGAGCCGAGATTGTGTCATTGCAGTCCAACCTGGGCAACAAGAGTGAAATCCTGTCTCAAAGAAATAAGAATAAAAATAAAATAAAAATAAATTTGCTTGGTCTTCTACAACTTTCTTGTATTTGAATATTGATATATTTCTCTAGGTTTTGGAAGTTCTTCATTATTATCCCTTTGAATTAACTTTCTACCCATACCTCTCTCTCTAGCTCCTCTTTAAGGCCAAAAACTCTTGGCTTTGGCCTTTTGAGGCTATTTTCTAAATCTTGTAGACATGCCTCATTGTTTTTTATTCTTTTTTCATTTGTCTCCTTGACTGTATTTTCAAATTGCCTGTCTTCAAGCTAATTCTTTCTTCTGCTTGATCAATTTGACTGTTAGGAGACTCTGATGCATTTTTCAGTATGTCAATTGCATTTTTGAACTCCGGGATTTCTGCTTGATTCTTTTAAATTATTTCAATCTTTTTGTTAAATTCATCTAATAGGATTCTGAATTTCTTCTCTGTATTATCTTGAAGTTCTTTGAGTTTCCTCAGAGCAGCTATTTTAAATTTTCTTTTTGAAAAGACACATATCTTTATCTCTCTAGGATTGGTCACTGGTACCTTATTTATTTTGTTTGTTGAGAGTCATGATGCTTGTTGATGTGCTTTGGTGTCCTGGCCTTATTGGAAATGTTTCTCAGATATTCGATGGGACTTGGGTGTTGTGATCAAAGTTTTTGGTCACTGCGGCCATGTCTGTATTAGGGGACACTTAAGCTCAGTAATGCTGTGGCTTTTGCATACTTGTAGAGGTATTATTTTGCTGGTTTTAGATAAGATCTGGGAGAATTATCTGGATTAACAGGCAGAGACTATTGTCCTCTTTATTTACTTTTTCCTGAACAGGTAGAGTCTTAATCTCTCTCTCTGTTGCACTGCCTGGAGCTGAGAGAGGCATGTCCCAAGCACCCCGGTGGCTACCACCAATGGGACTGTGCTGGGTCAGACCCGAAGCTACCACAGCACTGGTCTCACCCAAGGGTTGCAGTATCCATTGCCTGGCTATCACACCTATGTTGGCCCAAGGCACCAGGGGTCTACAATCAGCAGGGGGCAAAGCAAGCTAGGCTGTGTCCTTCCCTTCAGGGCAGCAAGTTCTCCCTGAGCCTTGGTGGGTCCAGAGATACTGTTCTGGAGTCAGGGCTTGGAGTCAGAAACCTTAGGAATCTACCTGGTGCTCTATCCTATTGTGGCTGAGTTGGCACTCAAACCACAAGAATAAGCCTTTTCCACTATTTCCTCCCCTTTCCATGCAAAGAGGAGTCTTTCCCTATGGCCATCACCATCCCAGGCCTGTAGTGAGTACTGCCTGGTTACTGCTAATATTTGCTCATGGATCAAGGGCTCTGCAATCAGCTTGTGGTGAATGCTTCCTGTCCTGGGACTCTCCCTTCAGGGCAGTGGGTTTACTTCTAGTCTAGGGGAGGTCCAAAAGTGCCATCGAAGAGACCAAGCTTAGAATCAGGGATACCAAGAGCCCCCTTGGGGCTCTACCCCACTGTTGTCAAGCTGATACCTAGACTGCAAGACAAAGTCCCTTTTACCCTCCTCTCCACTTTTCTCAAGCAGGAGTCTCTCTCCATAGCCATCACAGCTGGAAATATTCTGGGTCACACCTGAAGCCAGCATGTCTGTGAATCTCACCCAAGACTCACGATGAATACTGCCTGGCTACCACTGATGACTATTCAGAGCCCAACACTATTTAGTAAGCAGGTGGTAAATTCTGCTAGAACTGGTCCTTGTCTTCAAGGCAGCAGGTTCTATTTTGGTCCAGGTTGTGTCTGGAAATGTTGTCTTGGGGCTAGGACCTGGAATGGGGACCTCAGGACTCTTCCTGGTGCCCTATCCTACTGTGGCTGAACTATCCAAGTTGCAAGATAGAGTCCTCTTTACTCTTCCCTCTCTTCTCAAGAAGAAGGAAGGAGTGTCTTCCAGAGCTATGTGCTGCACTGCCTGGGGTTGTGGGAGAAGAACAAGCACTCTCTTGACTGGTGCCTCACTAGGCACATGCACCTCAAGTCCACTGGCTCTGAGCCATCACAGCACCAAGACTCACTCAGATATTGCAGTCCTTGTGGCCTGGACTTCCTTTCAAGTTTATTTAGGACTCCTGAGCCCTTGAACCCACAGTGACGAGGCTAGCCAGAACTCAGGTTCCAACCACTGAGATAGGCAATTCTCCTCTCTCAGGGGCTGCTCTAAATGCTTCTTCTGTGGCCACTGGCTGATTTATGCCTGGTGTTGCTTTCCAGTGTGAAAGGGCAGCATTCAGTTCCAATGCAAAGTCCCACAGTCACTGTTCTTTCCCTGCCCCAAGCACACAGATTCTATCTCTGTGCTATGTGGCTGCTGCTGGGGAATGAGGGAGGGATAACATCCACAATTCAAGACTATCTTTCCTACCTTCTTTGGTGCCTTTTTCAGTGATATGAAATTAAAATGAGATACTGTGATTGCTCACCTGATTTTCGATTCTTACGAAGGTGATTTTTGTTTGGATAGTTTTTCAGTTTGGTGTTCCTGCAGGAAGGACAAACACTGGAGGATTCTATTTGACCATCTTGCTCTGCCTCCTTCTGTATGGTAACATCTTAATCACTGACTCTTTTACATTCATCGTGTGTAACTTTTAACCATCTTTTCACAGAATTATAAATTCAAAAATTATTAATCTTGGACATACTTAGTCCAAGATTTGGACATACTTAGTCCAAATCCCAATGAATGCTTGAATTATTTTCCATAAATTCTGGACATTCAAATTTTTGACCCTAGTTCTGCCACCTGGAGCTATCTAATGCTTCTTCTTCTACTACTCAAGTATAAATGTTACATTCATAATATAATTTCCTTTTTCTAAGCTAAAAAATCTTAGTTTTATTAATCTTTCTTTTAGGATTTTGAATCAATTAGGGATCTTTTAGATTAAAGTGACAAAGCCATAACCAAAACTTAAACTTTAACAAGGATTAATTTTTCTATGTATACAGATATTAGACCAGCTGTAAGACTGGGATTGTATAGGAGTTCATAAAACACTACCAGGTTGATTATAAAAGTATGGAATGAAGGAATTTTGTAATAATGGAAATGTTCTGTATCATCACTGTGGTGGTGGATACCCAACTCTATACATTTGCTGAAGGCTGTAGAACTATATACTAAAATATGTGCATTTTACTGGTGTAAATGTCAAAAATCACTCAACATGTGGGGATAACCCAAACTGAAATTCACTGTTTATGCCTTCTGCATCACTGAAGAAAAATGATCTCTATATTGTACTCTTGAACAGTGGAATAATATAATACAGAGAAAGGACCACTTTTTTTTTTTTTTTAATGAAACAGATGAATTCTATGGCATTGGATATGAAAGAAGCAAGAAGAAATATAAATGTCCTTGTTGAATGTTAGTAAAACAGAATATTCAATGAATGATGGATTCAAAGGAGAAAAATTAATTAAAATTTATTGCTCTGGGTTTACTGGATTTAATACATAAAGTTGTTTTTAATGTGTGAGGGGGTAATTATTTTTGTATTAATATTTTTAACAAAAGAAGAAATAATCATTATTTAAATAGCTAATGTTATTCTTGATGAGAATGCAATTACTTGTGTCAAAATCTGAAGCCATGTCAATTTTAATATTATATTTTATGTTTAGAATAACCTTAAAAAAGTTGTTGACTAACTCATTTTTTTTTTTATTATTTAGAGGAGAATAAACTGGTTTCTCTAGGTTCCTACATTTTGATGATTTGATTATACTTATTGATTCATTTTATCCAGTTTCTATTTTAACTTTTATATTTGCTGTATCTTCTGTCAAGGAAAATAAAATATCAGACACTGCATAGTATTTATTGGCAAAAAGAGGATTATAGTCTATTCATGAAAACCATGAGCAATCTATGTGAAAAGCACTACTACATTATACTCAGGTCAAAATGAAAGCTTTTAGTGTGCATTATATTAATCCTTTTTATTTTATTTTATTTTATTTTTTCTTTTTTTTTTTATTATACTTTAAGTTCTAGGGTACATGTGCATAACGTGCAGGTTTGTTACATGTGTATACTTGTGCCATGTTGGTGTGCTGCACCCATCAACTCATCAGCACCCATCAATTCATCATTTATATCAGGTATAACTCCCCAATGCAATCCCTCCCCCCGCCCCCCTCCCCATGATAGGCCCCATTGTGTGATGTTCCCCTTCCCGAGTCCAGGTGAGCTCATTGTTCGGTTCCCACCTATGAGTGAGAACATGCGGTGTTTGGTTTTCTCTTCTTGTGATAGTTTGCTAAGAATGATGGTTTCCAGCTGCATCCATGTCCCTACAAAGGACGCAAACTCATCCTTTTTTATGGCTGCATAGTATTCCATGGTGTATATGTGCCACATTTTCTTAATCCAGTCTGTCACTGATGGACATTTGGGTTGATTCCAAGTCTTTGCTATTGTGAATAGTGCCGCAATAAACATACGTGTGCATGTGTCTTTGTAGTAGCATAATTTATAATCCTTTGGGTATATACCCAGTAGTGGGATGGCTGGGTCATATGGTACATCTAGTTCTAGATCCTTGAGGAATTGCCATACTGTTTTCCATAATGGTTGAACTAGTTTACAATCCCACCAACAGTGTAAAAGTGTTCCTATTTCTCCACATCCTCTCCAACACCTGTTGTTTCCTGATTTTTTAATGATTGCCATTCTAACTGGTGTGAGATGGTATCTCATTGTGGTTTTGATTTGCATTTCTCTGATGGCGAGTGATGATGAGCATTTTTTCATGTGTCTGTTGGCTGTATGCATGTCTTCTTTTGAGAAATGTCTGTTCATATCCTTTGCCCACTTTTTGATGGGGTTGTTTGTTTTTTTCTTGTATATTTGTTTGAGTTCTTTGTAGATTCTGGAAATTAGCCCTTTGTCAGATGAGTAGATTGCAAAAATGTTCTCCCATTCTCTAGGTTGCCTGTTCACTCTGATGGTAGTTTCTTTTGCTGTGCAGAAGCTCTTTAGTTTAATGAGATCCCATTTGTCAATTTTGGCTTTTGCTGCCGTTGCTTTTGGTGTTTTAGACATGAAGTCCTTGCCCATGCCTATGTCCTGAATGGTACTACCTAGATTTTCTTCTAGGGTTTTTATGGTATTAGGTCTAACATTCAAGTCTCTAATCCATCTTGAATTAATCTTCGTATAAGGAGTAAGGAAAGGATCCAGTTTCAGCTTTCTACTTATGGCTAGCCAATTTTCCCAGCACCATTTATTAAATAGGGAATCCTTTCCCCATTTCTTGTTTCTCTCAGGTTTGTCAAAGATCAGATGGCTGTAGATGTGTGGTATTATTTCTGAGGACTCTGTTCTGTTCCATTGGTCTATATCTCTGTTTTGGTACCAGTACTGTGCTGTTTTGGTTACTGTAGCCTTGTAGTATAGTTTGAAGTCAGGTAGCGTGATGCCTCCGGCTTTGTCCTTTTGACTTAGGATTGTCTTGGCAATGCGGGCTCTTTTTTGGTTCCATATGAACTTTAAAGCAGTTTTTTCCAATTCGGTGAAGAAACTCATTGGTAGCTTGATGGGGATGGCATTGAATCTATAAATAACCTTGGGCAGTATAGCCATTTTCACGATATTGATTCTTCCTATCCATGAGCATGGAATGTTCTTCCATTTGTTTGTGTCCTCTTTGATTTCACTGAGCAGTGGTTTGTAGTTCTCCTTGAAGAGGTCCTTTACATCCCTTGTAAGTTGGATTCCTAGGTATTTTATTCTCTTTGAAGCAATTGTGAATGGAAGTTCATTCCTGATTTGACTCTCTGCTTGTCTGTTACTGGTGTATAAGAATGCTTGTGATTTTTGCACATTAATTTTGTATCCTGAGACTTTGCTGAAGTTGCTTATCAGCTTAAGAAGATTTTGGGCTGAGACGATGGGGTTTTCTAAATATACAATCATGTCATCTGCAAACAGGGACAATTTGACTTCTTCTTTACCTAACTGAATACCCTTGATTTCTTTCTCTTGCCTGATTGCCCTAGCCAGAACTTCCAACACTATGTTGAATAGGAGTGGTGAGAGAGGGCATCCCTGTCTTGTGCCAGTTTTCAAAGGGAATTTTTCCAGCTTTTGTCCATTCAGTATGATATTAGCTGTGGGTTTGTCATAAAGAGCTCTTATTATTTTGAGGTACGTTCCATCAATACCGAATTTGTTGAGCGTTTTTAGCCCCCCGAAGAGACAGATTTCCTGTTTCCTGACTTTTTAATGATTGCCATTCTAACTGGTGTGAGATGGTATCTCATTGTGGTTTTGGTTTGCATTTCTCTAACAACCAGTGATGATTAGCTTTATTTTTTTTTTTTTCATATGTTTGTTGGCTTCATAAAAGCTGTTTGAGAAGTTTCTGTTCATATCCTTCACCCACTCTTTGATGGGGTTGTTTGTTTTTTCCTTGTAAATTTGTTTAAGTTCTTTGTAGATTCTGGATATTAGCCCTTTGTCAGATGGATAGATTGCGAAAATTTTCTCCCATTCTATAGGTTTCCTGTTCACTCTGATGATAGTTCTTTTGCTGTGCAGAAGCTCTTTAGTTTAGTTAGATCCCATTTGTCAATTTTGGTTTTGTTGCCGTTGCTTTTGGTGTTTTACTCATGAAGTCTTTGCCCATGCCTATGTCCTGAATGGTATTGCCTAGGATTTCTTCTAGGGTTTTTTTGGTTTTATGTCTTATGTTTAAGTCTTTAATCCATCTTGAGTTACTTTTGGTATAAGGTGTAAGGAAGGGGTCCTGTTTCAGTTTTCTGTATATGGCAAGCCAGTTTTCCCAACACTATTTATTAAATAAGGAATCTTTTCCCCATTGCTTGTTTTTGTCAGGTTGGTCAAAGATCATATGGTTGTAGATGTGTGGTGTTATTTCCGAGGACTCTGTTCTGTTCCATTGGTCTATATATCTGTTTTGGTACCAGTACCATGCTGTTTTGATTACTGTAGACTTGCAGTATAGTTTGAAGTCAGGTACTGTGATGCCTCCAGTTTTGTTCTTTTTGCTTAGGATTATCTTGGCTATATGGGCTCTTTTGGGTTCCATATGAAATTTAAAGTAGTTTTCTCTAATTCTGTGAAGAAAGTCAATGGTAGGTTGATGGGGATAGCATTGAATCTGTAAATTACTTTGGGCAGTATGGCCACTTTCATGATATTGATTCTTTTTATCCTTAAGCATGGAGTGTTTTTCCATTTGTGTGTGTCCTCTCTTATTTCATTGAGCAGTAATTTGTAGTTATCCTTGAAGAGGTCCTTTGCGTCATTTGTAAGTTGTATTCCTAGGTATTTTATTCTCTTTGTAGCAATTGTGAATTGGAGTTGGCTCTCTGTTTGTCTATTATTGTTGTATATAATGCTTGTGATTTTTGCACATTGATTTTTGTATGCTGGGACTTTGCTGAAGCTGCTTATCAGCTTAAGGAGAATTTGGGCTGAGACAATGAGGTTTTCTAAATATACAATCATGTCATCTGCAAACAGGCAATTTGACTTCCTCTCTTTCTATTTGAATACACTTTATTTCTCTTGCCTGATTGCTCTGGCCAGAACTTCCAATACTATGTTGAATAGGAGTGGTGAGAGGGCATCCTTGTCTTATGCTGGTTTTCACAGGGAATGCTTCCAGGTTTTGCTTGTTCTGGGTGATATTGGCTGTGAGTTTGTCATAAGTAGCTCTTATTATTTTGAAATACATTCCAATGTTTCCTAGTTTATTGAGAGTTTTTAGCATGAAGGGGTGTTGAATTTTATCGAAGGCCTTTTCTGCATCTATTGAGATAATCATGTGTTTTTTGTCATTAGTTCTGCTTATGTGATGGATTACATTTATTTATTTGCGTATGTTGAAACAGCCTTGCCTCCCAGGGATGAAGCCGACTTGATAGTCATGGATAAGCTTTTTGATGTGCTGCTGGATTTGGTTTGCCAATATTTTGTTGAGGATTTTTGCATTGATGTTCATCAGCAATATTGGCCTGAAATTTTCCTTTTTTGTTGTGTCTCTGCCAGGCTTTGGTATCAGGATGATGCTGGCCTCATAAAATGAGTTAGAGAGGAGTTCCTCTTTTTTCTACTGTTTGGAGTAATTTCAGAAGGAATAGTACCAACTCCTCTGTGTACATATGGTAGAATTTGGCTGTGAATCTGTCTGCTCCTGGGCTTTTTTGTTTTGTTTGGTAGGCTATTAATGACTGCCTCAATTTCAGAATTTGTTATTGGTCTATCCAGGCAATCGACTTCTTCCAGGTTTAGTCTTGGGAAGGTGTATGTGTCCAGGAATTGATCCATGTCTTCTAGATTTTCTAGTTTATTTGCATAGTGGTGTTTATAGTATTTTCTGATGGTACTTTGTATTTCTGTGGGATCGGTAATGATATCCCCTTTATCATTCTTTATTGTTTCTCTTTGATTTTTCTCTCTTCTTCTTTATTGGTCTGGCTAGTGGTCTATCTATTTTGTTAATCTTTTCAAAAAACCTGCTTCTGGATTCACTGATTTTTTTTTATGGGTTTTTTTTTTTGTGTGTGTCTCTTTCTCCTTCAGTTCTGCTCTGATCTTAGTTATTTCTTGTCTTCTGCAAGCTTTGAAATTTTTTTGTACTTGCATCTCTAGTTCTTTTAATTGTGATATTATTGTGTCGGTTTCAGATCTTTCTCACTTTCTCCCATGGGCATTTAGTGCTATAAATTTCCCTCTAAACACTGCTTTAGCTGTGTCCCAGAAATTCTGGTATGTTGTGCCTTTGTTCTCATTGGTTTCCAATAACTTATTTATTTATGCCTTAGTTTCCTTATTTCCCCAGTATCATTCAGGAGCAGGTTGTTCAGTTTCCATGTAGTTGTGTGGTTTTGAGTGAGTTTCTTCATCCTGAGTTCTAATTTGATTAATCTGGGAGACTGTTACAATTTCCATTCTTTTGTATTTACTGAAGAATGTTTTACTTCTAATTATGTGGTCAATTTTAGAATAAGTAAGTGCTGAGAAGAATGTATATTCTGTTGATTGGGGTCAAGAGTTCTGTAGATGTCTAGTAGGTCTGCTTGGTCTAGAGCCAAGTTCGAGTCTTGAATATCCTTGTAAATTTTCTGTCTCATTGATCTGTCTAATAATGACAGTGGGGTGTTAAAGTCTCCCAGTATTATTGTCTGGGAGTGTAAGTCTCTTTGTAGGTTTCTAAGAACTTGCTTTATGAATCTGGATGCTCCTGTGTTGGGTACATATATATTTAGGATAGTTAGCTCTTCTTGTGGCATTGATCCCTTTACCATTATGTAATGTCCTAATTTCTGAAGGTCAGAATTTCAAATTGGCTTCGCTGTTCTGAAATCAAGTTATCAGCAGGATTGTGTTCCTCTTTGAAAGGTCTAGGGGAGAATTTGTTTTTTTGCCTTTCCCAGCTTCTAGAAAAGAAAATTACATTCCTCAGCTCATGGCCCACTCATCCATTTTCATCTGTTCAGCAATGGCAGGTTGATTCCTTCTCACACTACATGACTCTAAACCTGATTTTGTCATCAAATCTCTTTTTGTGATTCTTATTCCCTCTTCTACTTTTAAGGACCCTTGTGATTACATTTGACCCACCCCTATAGTCCAGGATAATCCTTCTTGTCAGATGATGAGCAAAATGATGATTTAATTTGCAACTTTAATTTCCTTTTGCCATATAATCTAATATTTTCATAGTTTCTCGGTTTTGAGACATGGACATTTTTGGGAGGCCATTATTCTGCCTACTACACTGAATAATTCACCTTTACTGGATTTCTTTCTCTGTTTGCTTCAGTCCCCCTAGTGGTATCATTTTCCTGGGTTCAACTTTGCTCAGTTTTCATTTTTATTTTTTAAAGATTATTTTTTCTATTTGTTGCTTGGTGACTCATTATAAACTTCATATATTAATCATATTTCAGTTATCTCATTAGATTATCAGCTAATCTCTAATGTTTCTGCTAAAAATTATTTGAGTTTCTAGATCTCTAGTTATATCACCTGTTAATAATGACAGTACCATTTCATTCTTTTCTTTTTACATTTTTCTTATTTAATTGCTTTTGCTAAAATCCTAAATACAATGTTGAATAGAAATGGTGAGTTTGGCCACCCTTCTTATTCTAATTTAAATGAATATTGTCTAATGTTTTCTTACTTTGAATAATGTTATTATGATAAATTAATCAAGTTGAAGTTTTAAAAATACTAGTTTACTAAATAAAAGCATTTCAAGTTTGAATTTTTTATACTTACTAGTTTACTAAAAGTTATCATAAATGAGTGTTTAATTTTATCAAAGTCATTAAACTATATTTTAATGGATAATCATGTTTCCCTTCTTTAATCTGACAATGTGGTAAAGGTCATTATTTATAGACTTATTAATTAAAGCCACTCTCTGCATTCCTAGGATAGAGATTTTTTAGTTATTTTAAATGATAGTTTTTAAGATAGCATGAAATTAAATTGCTATATTTAGATTTTTAAGTTTACATCACTGAGTGATATGGATTTATAATTTTCATTTTTTAATATTGCTCTTTTCTGGTTCCTTATTCCTAAGTAGATCTTTTAGTAGTTCTTTGAGTAATAGTATGTAAATGGGAAATTGTTTCCATTTTTGTTTGCCTGAAAGTATCTTAATTTCATTGTCATCTTGGTTGATCATTTTTCTGAGTATATATTAATTTTTGAGAATTGTGTTTTCGACATTATACATGTATTATTCCATTAATTTCAACTTGTACTGTTCCTTTGCAAAGGCTATTGTCAGAATCTTTTTAGTTTTTATAATTTTGTTTAGTTTTTCTTTTCTCTCCAGTTGCTTTTTAGGTTTTCCTTCCTCTTGGTGTTATAGTAATTTTTATTACTATAAAATTAGGTGCAGATTCATTTCCACTTATTTCATTCTGCTCTTATTGCATCACAAAATAGGATTCAAGCAAGTTCTTATATGGGTAAATGTCTCAACCATTGTCTTTCTGAATTTTGCATCTCTGCATTCTATCTGATCTTCCTATTTGGAAATCCTATTAGTCAAAAGAAATTTCTTCATTGTATCCTTGATACCAGTGAACTATTCTTTCATATTTCTGTTCATTTGTCTTCATACTTTTATTTTATCCTCATATTTCTCTAATATTCTGAGAGTTTAAAAAATTTTAACTGCTTATTATATTTTATGCATTTTCAAATAGTTATTTTATGTTTTTATCTGATAAGATTACTTGTTGAAGTTTTTCATTGCCTAATTCTATTGGTATTATGACTGCTGAATTTTGTTTACAGTGTTTAATAGTTTTGGAATTGTGAACTTCTTTTCAGCATAACTTTAGCTTGGGAAATCCTGTGAAACTTGAGGAAAGATTTGATTTACTTCTACCAGGGACATATTTTATTATTAATTTCTTAACTTGCAGTGGTCCTATTCAAAAATAATGTGAAATTTAAAATCTATCATACATCAGAGTAGATCCATGATGAAACATTTTCTCTATCCTGTATTCACTGTTTTACAATAAAGTGGCCTATTGGGGTAGGGGGTGGGGTAGAAGCACTGTACTGATAAACTATAAAAATTGTGTATTGTTCTTTCTTTTTTTAAAAAAATAAAACTAGATTGGTTATTTAAGAATTCTGAATAACATCAGAAAATATTTATTTAAGTTTAAATTACCATACATACTCATGTAACATGCTGAAGTATTCATTAAAATATTTATTTGCAAATGCAATGTTATACAATTTTGGGAGGAAGTCTTACTAAAATAATTATAGTGTTAGAATGACATTTTAAATGATCTGTGGCTCCAGGCACTGAAAATTTGCAAAAATAAATTGTCATTTGATATGTGTGAGTGCCAGAGTTTATGTTAACATAAGGCTTTTATTATATTATTAGTGAATGTGATAATAAAATAATAACGTATTTATGATATGGCAATTCACACAGCACTTCCACAGAAGCAATTTATGTAATTCTCAGTGAAGTTCTCAAGGAAGTATAGCAGATATTATTATTCTCATTTACATAGTGGTAAACTAAGCCCCAGCCTTGTTAACTTTTTCTCTAATAATTGGATGTGGGATTTGGTCCAAGATTTTCTAACAGTAAATTTATTACTCTTGTACCTTCACGCTCCTGCTTAGATTTTAGCTTCATAAGCAATAAAGCCAGGATGTTAAGCTGGTGTCTCTAATTATGTCTTATGATTTTATACATGCTTGTTTTCAACAACAACAACAAAATTAAAGGAAAGGTTCCATGAGTTGTGAAGCAGACACCATACCCCCTATTCTAGGTCTCTCTCTCTCTTTTTTTTTTTTTTTTAATTATACTTTAAGTTCTGGGGTACATGTGCACAACGTGCAGGTTTGTTACATATGTATACTTGTGCCATGTTGGTGTGCTGCACCCATCAACTTGTCAGCACCCATCAACTCGTCATTTACATCAGGTGTAACTCCCAATGGCATCCCTCCCCTCTCCCGCCTCCCCATAGTAGGCCCCAGGGTGTGATGTTCCCCTTCTAGGTCTCTTTTTCATAATTCTTCAAGATTTTCTAACAGTAAATTCACCATCTTATACTTTCATCATTATTTCTGATTACCAGAAATAATCATTAAAGAAAACGCAAAAATCTCAATTGTTTTTCATACACTGAGTTTTAACCTTTTGATATAACTGTTTTGATAAGTTTTAAAAGTTTGTGGAAATATTTTTTTTAAAATCTCAAACAACAGAAATGTAACTTAGAGTTTTACTGAGTTATTTTTTCTCTATCTGAAAGTTAGGCAATTGTAATGGCAACTTTTGATGAATCCTAGCATGTTAAATGTTGGGTCTTTGAGCACTACATTTGTTATATAATAAATAATAAAATGATATGTTCTTTTAATTTACTCAATTCGGCAAAGGCAAACTATGTAAGATGATCTCAAATGAACTTTCTCAGAGTGCTACAAGAGCCAAGTATTAGATTGAACTAAAGGATCTCTAATTTTGGTATATTTCTGTATAATTTGGTACAGTATAATTTTAGCATCTATGATTTCATTAAGAAAGCATGTGTGAGTTAAACCTGAGTTAAGTTCAATAACAAATTGTCCTTTTTCTCTTTCCACCCTTTCCTTCCATCTATGTAGGATATATATATATGCTTTGTTTTATTTCTTAACTTGTAAAATACCAACAAGGTCTAAGGAAGAGATTGTAGATGATGGTATAATTTTCTGTCAAGACTTATTTTGATTTGAACTTTGATTTTGTATATTTTACTGTTACTCTATGAGTTCCTATCACACTGACGATCTGAGCTCACATTATTTTACTTTAGATATAATTTATGAATTATAATTGAAACATAAATGTTTATCAGTGAGTGTAAATTATTGTGTAATATTTATTTAGCATATTGTTTAAAAATGCATATTTTCTTTAATGATATCCATATGTTTCTAACTACAGTTATCTTTGAGAAAAATTTATGTCTCCATCAGGCTAAAAGTAATATGTGCTTCTCTATTCTTTTATGTGAAATTATTTATTATACATTATTGAACTCTATAAATTCTAGCATTTATATTTCTGTTTTTTGATGAATATTAAAAATATTCAGTTGATGTTATAATTCTGATAACATTTCTCTCTCCCTGCCTCATTAAGTGAATCTTCAACTTCTTTACTTTGGAACACTGATCTCCTTCATTTGGAGTCTTTTTTTTTCAGGTGGCTATCCTCAAGTTTGCACTCAAACAAACTCTATACTTAATCATAAAAAAACATTCAATTGGTTTCATGGGGCAAATATCTTGTATAGTGTTTTAAAATCAACAGTTGATTATAAATACAAGAGTTTAATTTTTTTTTCAATGTAATGCATATGTGCTATCAACAATCTCTTTTTTGAGATATCTAAAAGCTACATGGGAATGATATGCCATCTTGGATCTCGAGTTTTTGTTTGCTTGCTTAATATTATTTTGAACTCCAGATTTGCCCTCCTGTGTTTGGATGTGCACTTTCTTAATTTATCAGACCTCTTCTTCTTTCACTATTATTTATTTGGTCTTTCAAACTACTTTGATTTCAAATAGTTTATTAAAATATGTAAGATATATGGAGGAAAAGTGATGAACTAGAAAGTGTATAAAGTGCCCTGTCTAACTGAGAATATTTTATTTGTTTCTGATTCAGTGTCACCTAATTGGCAATGAAAACCCAAATTAATTGTGAATTAAACACAATCTTTCATTAGTAGAAACTTTTATGTACAAGGATCAAGTATTATACTATTTTAAATTTAAGGCAATCATATTACAGCAAAATCATATTATGTAGCAAGTCTAGAGATTCCACTTATTAACATAAACATATAAGCACTCGTAAAAGAATCACTCATATTTAAACTTATTATAATAAGGAATCATAAACCTCAATAAAATATACAGCAAATAAAGAAACAATTCTCATTTGCTCCAAAAATAATATAGTTCAAACTTTTCTTCACAGCTCCTTGTGAGTCTAACCCATGCTGAAGACAATGCCACCAAGAAAAATCTGTCACTATAACAATAGATCCAAGGCTAATCAAAAATCACATCTTTTCTTGACAGTTATTTTTTCTCCATGGCATAATTTACAAAAAGTTTTCTTAGATCAGTTTTCCCTAACGACAAGATCATTTGCATTTTCTCACAATAAAAGTATGAGGGAGTTTTCTGAAAACTTCTTGGCTTGTTGTCAAAATCTAGCATTTATAGAGATCAAATTTATCAAGCCCAAGCAGAAAATGATGTGAGAAGCCTAACACAACAGCAATAAATAGTCATCTCCTGATGCTGTGTGTCACAGCTGGTGGAAACTTGCTGATCCATTTCTTTCACCAATCACTTGGCACACTCTTTTATATAGCAGTGCCTCGGGGCACAGCAAAGGGCTTGGAACCCATGAATGGTGAACAGTTTTTCCCACTGAGCGTCTGTCCCTGAGACTGTCATGAGTGCGTTGTTGACTTTGTTCTGTAGCATATCCTCAGGCATGCAAAAAGGCAGGGACCATGGAATCAGTCAATATGTTGCTATAATTTCATGAGCCTGTATCGAATCACACTGTGCAAAATATGTGAAACTGAGTAGTTCAAGTTTCCAAAGGAAATATAATGTTCATTAAAAGATATTGAACAGCAGCACACTAATGATTCACAAAATCAAAGAGGAAGAAGTCAAAATTAGATTCCAGAAATTCAACAGGTTTTTTTTTTGTTGTTTTTTTGTTTTCTTTTTTAAATTAAAAGCCCACGTTTATATATAGTAAACTATCTCTGTTTCCTTCATCATCTTGTCAATATCTTTCTGGCTGTTAATTCGTTTCATATTATTTTTCTCTTTCCTTATCTGCTCTGCTTCTCCCTTGTCAGTTTAGAGGAGTACTAGATTCAATACGCTTTTATCAAAAAGATTGAAAGTACCTGAAGGTATTCAGAGAGTTAGGTAGTGCATTAGGTGATTGCTGATGTGCTGTAACTAAGCAAAGACAAGCATGCCTGTATAATACTATCATTTGAAAAACTGAATATCAATTGTATTTTTATTTGTATTTGGAAATGGTACTATTATTTTAGATTTAATAATTTGGTTTTCCAGCCTCTTTTTGAGATATTACATTTAATGATTCCAAAGTGCAACAGACATTTCTTGTTTTTTTACAATTTTTAATTTTTTTCAAATGTTGATATTCTACATTATGCAATGACAAATCCTATTCTGGAAATAAACAACAAATAGGATTAGCACAAATGATTTTCAGGCCTAAAGTAGTCCAAATGAGTCAATACTTAGTTATTATATGTTATGTGACACAAAACATATGATTTAAAGACTCAAACATCTAAAAAGCAAAAAATATACAGATATTTGGAAATGCTGAGAAGATTAACAGATTTTTTTATTTTATGTTTTAATCCTGATTTGTTCCATGTGGCAAAAGCCACAAAATACAAAATTTTATTTTCTTCATTAAGTAGTTCAGTAGTTAAGTAGTTTTTAAGCTTTGTTGAGTTTATATCATGGGAATTTGGTAAGAAATGTGACTCTTCCTGAAATACACAGAAGTCAACTCCATAACCTTTTAATATAAATATTTTGGTTTTTTAAAAAATATATAAATATAGTAGAAATGCCCCATGGATATGAACTTTTTTACAGTCAAATCAGATTTCAGTGCAATTGGAGGTAGTGAAAATAATCTTATTAGCAGAGTTCCAACAGAAGAATGGAAATTGCCACTAAACTCTGCCAAGTTTTACTAGAATTACATATTTATAAAACAAGAAAAATAGGATATCAAGGAGGTTATGTGAAAAAAAATATTTCCTATTGGGATTGGGTGATCAAGCATAGAACTTGCTGATTATAGGTCCAATATGATGATAAATAGAGAGTGAGCATTTTTAGCAAAGGTAAAAGTCTTTGATGACCTTGACAAAAAGAGTTTCTATTCTCTGAACCAAATTTAAGTGCCACTGGATGGGCTTTAAAACAAATTACACGTAGATAAAGAAAGAATGCAAAATTGCAAAACACCAGAGAAGAAAGTATTCAGGAAAAAGCATAGAGAGACATAAATTCAGGAAAGACAGAAAACAGACAAGAGAAATAAAGACAGAACAATAAGATCTAACATGTGTATTTGAGGTCTCAGAAGTAAATGAACTATGGAATGGGACATAAGCAACATTTGAAATGAAATGTCAGAATTTTCAAAATTGATAAAAGTCATAAAACTCTAAGTTGAAAAGCAATACACATTTCAAACATAATAGTTATAGATAAAATGAGATCTCAACATTGCAGTGAAACTGTTGAAAACCAAAGACAACAATAACATTTAAAAGATTTAAAAGAGAGATTGCTTTCAAAGAAGCATAAATAAGACAGAAATAACAGAATTATATTATTAAAGAAATGAAAGAAAATAACTGTTAACTGGTCATTTTAAAAATCCTTTGAGAAAATAAACATGAACCTGTGCCATGGGAGTGAGAGGGATTGCTGCCCTCCCCCAGCAGTTTGGGACTTTTGTTCCCTATAAGCAGTGAGCTTGAGTAAGAGCAAGTGATGTGCCTCTTCCCACAGTAGTGATCATCCCTCTCTTGCATACTTGTACCACTGAGAGTTTCTTGGATTGCCTCCTTTCCTTACCCGTTTGTACGGCAGCCTCAGCTCTTCTTCCTATGCTTTACCACAGTTGAGCCAGTCTTTTCTTTCTGCCTCTTCTTGGAGGTACCTACCCTTCTTGACTATTGATTTCTGTGACTCATCTTTCTGATAAAGTCAAAAGAAATGATCTTATAGTGGATTTTTGATTTCTGTGACTCATCTTTCTGATAAAGTCAAAAGAAATGATCTTATAGTGGATTTTTGGAGTGAGATTGATATTCTTTCAGCTTTTTCTTTCTTTTTTTTTTTTTTTTTTTTTTGAGACAGGATCTTGCTCTGTCACTCAGACTGGAGTTCAGTGGCACGATCTTGGCTCACTGCAACCTCTGCCTCCTGGGTTCATGTGATCCTCCTGCCTCAGCCTCCAGAGTAGCTGGGATTACAGGCATGCACCACCATGCCCGGCTAATTTTTGTGTTTTTGATACAGATGGGCTTTCACCATATTGCTCAGGTTGACGTTGAACTCCTGGGCTCAAGTGATGCACCCGCTTCCACCTTCCAAAAGCTTTTTCTTTTTAAACAAACAGAAGGCAAGGGAATTTAATATTATTAAATCTGCAGAAAAGAAAATAATAGAATGTGGTCTTTCAACAGGAATCCTAGACAGAACCTCAAAAATTAGGGCATAATGATAAACGACAGAAAGATAAATGTATGGATAAATCTCAATGAATTTTGACTACACTAAAAACAATAATAATGGCTCACAGATTTAAAATATTTTTGCAATTAAATTACATGGCAACAATGACACATAAGTCAAGAAGAGGGAGCAATAATAGAGCTAAGGCATTCTAAGATCCTCACATTTTCCCGGAGAAAATAAGGTGCTATTTTTAGTAGTCATGGATGTTCACTTATGAATGCATACATAGATGGATGCACATTATGCTCTCTAGAGTAACTATAAAAGAAACAAAGGAGAACAATGATAGAGTAACAGAGAATGCTCATTCAATCCAAAATAAACTATTATATGAAAAGAGGGAAAAGCAAACACAGGACAGGAAGAGCAAGTAGAAAGCAATGATAAGATGGAGGACCTAACCCAAATTTTAGCAGTAACATAAATATTTAGCAATGAGATTAAAGGATAGGTTTCCAGGAAGATGTGTAAATTCAAACCATATATAAAAATAATAATACACCCTTTAATTTTGCAAAAATAGGAGGATTTGAAATCCCCTATTTCAAAGACAATATCGTATGTTTAATGAGAAATTGAATGAGAAAAAGACAATACCATATATTTAATGAGAGATTTTAATACACTTCTGGAAATTTAAAAAACAAGAAAAAAAATTATTAAGCAAAATAACCTTACAGAAGATTGAACCACCAGAAAGACAAACAGTAGAAGACATCTCTTTAAAATACACATAAAACCTTTACAAAAATTGACCTTGGGGTATGGAGTAGAGCGTGTGTCTACAAATTTCAAAAGAATGAAATCATACATGGTGTGTTCTCTACTATAAAAACTTATCAGATGTCTGATAGTTAACTAATGCATATTTAAATAATCATAGTGTTAAAGATCAGGAGAGTCATTATCTTTGGACAGAAGGCATAGTGTATTGATTAGGTTGGACGCTAGTAATATTTTATTTCTTAATCGTAATCAATTTTATTTATTGAGCTGTAGTTTCATGTTTTATATATCATTTGTATATTTGCTAAACTTCAATAAAAACAAAATAGTGTGGAGATAAAAATAGATATAGATTAATAGACTAATAAAAATATTACCGAGCTGGCACACTGAGTTATAAGTATAGGATAAATTGATATATGGTAAAGACAGCACCATAAATCAACAAGCAACAATAGACAATGATGAGCTGTGTAATTGTCTTGGGAAAAAAAGCCTATTGAGTAAAATTAAAGTTGAATCCATACCTCAGAGCATACAGAAAAGTGAAATCCAAATAACTAAGTTTTACATGTTAAAATAATACAATGAGATACATGTTTATGTGTGTATGAATACACACAAATATACAGAAATATATAGATAGGAGAATGTCCATAACTGTGAGGGAGGAAAATATTTTTAAGATACATTAGTCTAGTAATAATTTATTTATTATTTTTTGTTTAGAGACAGAGTCTCTTTGGTTGATTAGTCTGAAGTGCAGTGACATGAACATACCTTACTGTATCCTCAAACTCTTCAACAGTAATTTACAAGAAAACTGACGGATTTGACCATGTCATACGTATGTTCAAGGACATAGATGACAGATTTAGAGAATATTCAAAATCAGTATTAATTTAATATCTAGAAATGTTGGGTCATATTCTGATTTCTGATAACACATAAGAAATCCCAAAAGGAAATAGGCAAAGTATATGAATGAATGTTTAATTCACAGAAGACAACGCAGATTGATTAATCATAAAAATTGGCAGATTATCAATTCCAATAGTAATCAGAAGAGAAGCAAAAATTTTTTTTTTTTTTTGGCCAGGTTAAATTCATCAGATTGGCAAACATGGACATATGTGTATGTGTGGAAACAGGAAGCTTCATGAACTACTGGAAGCAGAGTGAATCAGAATAGTCATTTTGGGAAGCAATTGAGAGTACTTAATAAAATTATGTATTTATATGGAAATACTAAATACATATTATTAAACATTTCTTGTACAGGTCCAGAAAGTCAAAAACATGAGCATGTTCATAGAGCATTTTTGTGATAGTGAGAAGCTAGTGGTAACCAAGTGTTTACTATGATGTGAACACATAGGTTATATATAGTGGGTATATATACAAAAATGTTATGAACAATTAAAAACAACTGAAGTATAACCACATATAGGAATTTGGGTTGATGTTCAAAACTGACTTTTAAGTACAAATTTGAAAAAGAGTATAATGTAGCAAAGTACCATATAAGTATACTAAAATATATACTACACATGTAAGAAACCTATATTTTATAAGGGTACATGAATAGGCAAGAAAATAGATAAGGCATATTTGAAATTTATGTACGCATAAAGGGAGATCAAAGTTATGATGTGAAATGAAGGAGAAATGAAAGAAAAAGTAACAAAAGGGTGCTTTTGGTAGAACTGATCATGATGCTGTACCTGTAGAGAAGTTGTGAGAACTACTGCCAACTAGGATATGAAAAATCATGTATCTGCAAAAGAAAATACTGTAGTGAATAAATCATATTCTACCATTTTTATATTGTGGGAGGTCAGGCTTTTATTTTTGGATTGTTTTCTCTATACCACTTTATTATCTTCTTATTTTGGTAATGGGCAGATAACATTTTATACTATAATGTTTTGAAAGATATATTACACACACACATATATAGACACACACTGTGAAGTGGTTAAATCTAGCTAATTAACAAATGCATTACCTCACATAGTTATCATTTTTATGGTGAGAACACTTAACATTCATTCTCTTTATATTTTTTAAGAATACAATGTATTGTCATTAACTTTAGTCACCTTGTTATACAATAAGGGAAGCTGGGCTGAGTGAAAGAGGGAAGATGCATGGTTGGAGTTCCTTGCCAGAATGTATTATTATTATTATTATTATTTTTTGAGACGGAGTCTCGCTCTGTCACCCAGGCTGGAGTGCAGTGGCCGGATCTCAGCTCACTGCAAGCTCCGCCTCCCGGGTTTATGCCATTCTCCTGCCTCAGCCTCCCGAGTAGCTGGGACTACAAGCGCCCGCCAACTCGCCCAGCTAGTTTTTTTTTTTTTTTTTTTTTTTTTGTAGTTTTTTAGTAGAGACGGGGTTTCGCCGTGTTAGCCAGGATGGTCTTGATCTCCTGACCTCGTGATCCGCCCGTCTCGGCCTCCCAAAGTGCTGGGATTACAGGCTTGAGCCACCGCGCCCGGCCCAGAATGTATTATTAAAGTCATGTAAAAATTCTATTAAAATACAATCTTTAAAATAAGGAACATGCTGGTTTTGAATACTGGATTAAGAATGTACCATACATTTTGATCCAATTGTAGAGTTCTCAGGGTCAGTTTCTATTACCAAATACATCATAGAAGGTTAGCAAGGTGTATTAAGGAGGATTGACTTCTTTTTAGCATCGATATGATAAGGATTCTGGGTGTTTTTCTCTTTGTTAAATTCTTATATGAAGATTGGTACTCCAACGGTGTCTTATTATGCCAGCTGTGTAAGTGGAGGGTGTACCACTGTATAAGGAAAATGAAAGATAAGAATGTTTTCAAGTATGTAAGTAGCACAAAAGTAACTTCATACGCACAACTACCATCTGTTTCTGGGCTCCGCTAATGAGAAAACTTGTTCAGTTACACATTGACTCAATCTGAAAATAATAAAAGCATGACTTCTATGAGTTAAAAGACGTGCCTCTATAGCCTCCCTTTCTCAACCTCTAGTTTCACTTGTTGAAAAACAAGGCAAACAAATAGACATGTGGCCACCCACATAGTTGTGTAAATTGGAAGAAAAAAAAAAAAAAAAAACAACAACAACAACATGAAAATAACGTGAGACAGAATGCCCGAAGTTTTCACTTAGTCATTCACACATGGACTTAATCACATTGGCAAATTCTCCCTCCCTCCCATATGAAGTTTATCGACCACTTTTCAAATTAAAAGTACCTTTTCTTCTTTCGTGTTTTAAGAACCAGTGACTGAAGGAAAGGCTGGGAAGTGATTTGTAAGAAACTGTATCATCAACCAGAAATGCTTCTGCTTTTGTTAATTCACAGGAAATATGCCAATAATGTAGGTTGCCAACAATTTCTGAGGAGCTTCTTGGTAAGTGTGATAGTGTGTGTGAGTGTGTGTCTGGGAAATCCAGGCACATGCAGACTCATTATCTAAGCTGAAGTTCTCTCTTGAGCTGGAAACGTTTAAACTCTATTATACAAATACGCTGCATTAGAGCAAGTCAATGTTCCAATGGGCTTTCACCTTCAGAGTTACTTCGAGGGCCTAACTGCTGTGCAGATGAATGGCTAGATGATCAAAAAGCACCTGATTGTGTTAACAATGAAGAATGACATAATTCTAAATCTACTTGAAAAATTCTCAGACAAGTCTGCTTTCTCATTTAAAATTGGAAAATAATCAGCTTTCTAGTGAGATTGGACTTTTCCTTTCCTGATGCCCTGTACAGTTGAAGTCTATATGGAAAGTGTGAATCACTTTGCAGAACAATAACTGTATGGCTTTTTGCAGAAGGATCTCATAGGTTTACATGAACATAACTGGTCAAAAAAATCACATGAAAATCCCCATTAAATTCAGTAGATTACAGGCCAACAGACAACAATGTGGCCTGTTTAAGGTGTTCTTGTGAGTGCTCTGTGGGTGAGCTGTTCCTCACTTTCCATCCTTCCTAATTCCCTTGCTCATGCAGATCTGTTATATGAATCGCATTCTTCCTGTCGTGCTTTCTATTTGTAAGTGTTATATGGCAAAAGATGCCCTCCTGTCTTCTTCCAAAGCACTTTTATTGGACCACTTCTCTGTATTTGTCAATCAACCAATTTAGAGGTGGTTTAATATTTTCTGCAAAGAACAGGGTAGTATTTTAGAATTTGTGGGCCAGACAGTGTGTGTTGCAACTACTTAACTCTGTTTTTGTAGTGTAAAAGCAGCCGTAGGCCTTATGTGAAAGAGTGAGGATGGCTGTGTTCTAAGAAATCTTTATTTACTAAAACAGCTGCTGGGTGGATTTGGCCTTTGACCTATAGCTTGCTGACCCATGAACCACAAGACTGCTCAGATGGGGATAGAGAATTCCTCTGATTTGCTTTTAGACTTAGTGGGAGGACTAGAGGACTACATAACCCAAACTTTGCATTGACTTAAACACAGACACGTGCTCTTGTGCTTCCTAGCATAGTGGTGAACAGCACATACTTGGTGACGGTCAAACTGCAAGCTCTGTGGTCTTGGGAAAGTGACAAACTTTCAAATCTTCATTTTCCTCATCTGTAAAATGGATTAATAGTAATTTACATGCTAAAAAGTTGTTATGAAATAAAGTGAGAAAATGTGTATGTTTAAAAAGTAAAGTATAATTGTGTTACGTTTCAAGTTTTTATCCAGGAAGGGAGTTCTGGAGAGAGTAAATGAATATGATTCATACACATTTCTTCAAAGTTTTTGTAACAAAAGACACATCTGCTTGAACTTGTAATAACATTTTGTAACCTACTGTCTATTTACCATAAATACCCTTTCATTCCTCCTTATATATTTAAATCATGGAAAGTACATCATGTTTCTTTGGTATACTTGATACATCTTTCAAAACTTCCTTCAAGAATTGGTTTCCCAAGTTTGTGACCAGCCTGGCCAACATGGTGAAATGCCATCTCTATTAAAAAAAAAAAATACAAAAATTAGTTAGGTTTGGTGGGGTGTGCCTGTAATCCCAACTACTAGGGAGGCTGAGGCAGGAGAATCGCTTGAACCCAGGAGGCAGAGGCTGTAGTGAGCCGAGATTGCACCACTGCACTCTAGCCTGGGTAACAGAGTAAGACTCTGTCTCAAATTAAAAAAAACAAAATCGTTTCTTTGTGAAGTCTTTTATAACTTTGCAACTTCCTAGCACTCACAAGACAATCTGTATAAATCTATCTAGCAGCACTTAATTTTATTATTTAATAACATTTTTATTAAAAATAATGTTATTTATTAACATTTTATTATTTTTCTTTAATTCTTCTTTGTAAGGGCATTGTCAAGATATACATCATCTTATTTTTCCTAAAGTGGCAATGAATAAGATAACAAAGAATAGTTTAGTGTAAGACTTTAATTTTTAATTTGATTTCATCACTTGTAAATTATCTCCAGCAAATTGTATATCTTTTTGATGGCTCATGTTCTTCACTTAAAGCGAAGCTTAGGAGATTAACTGCAAGAGCTCTAACAAAAACTGTATGATACAATCTATATAAATGGCTTTAAGCAGTACATGACAGATAATAGTCTTTGGATAATTGTTATGTACCATTGATGTTGTTCTTTTTATTAACATTGTCTTAGTGTTTAAGGCAGTATATGGTACATAAATAGTGCTTACTATACATTTTTCTATGAAT